>NW_016107505.1:3043621-3073180 GCF_001604975.1 Cebus imitator
TTTCTTCTGCTTGGTCAATTCGGCTGTTCAAACTTGTGCATGCTTCGCGAAGTTCTCCTGTTGTGTTTTTCAGCTCCATCAATTCACTTATTTTCCTCTCTATGTTGTCCATTCTCATTAGCATTTCATCGAATCTGTTTTCAAGGTTCTTAGTTTCTTTGCATTGGGTTAGGACATGTTCTTTTAGCTCACTGTAGTTTCTTATTACCCACCTTCTGAAGTTTGATTCTGTCATTTCATCATACACCTTCTCCTTCCGGCCTTGTTCCCTTGCTGGTGAGGAGTTGTGATCCCTTGTAGGAGGAGAGGTGTTCTGGTTTTGGGTGTTTTCATCCTTTTTGCGCTGGTTTCTTCCCATCTTTGTGGGTTTGTCAACCTGTTGTCTTTGTAGTTACTGACTTTCAGATTGGGTTTCTGAGTGAACTTCCAGTTTGTGGATGCTGAAGTTACTTCTTTTTTTTAGTTTTCCTTCTAACTGTCTGGCCCCTCTGCTGTAGGACTGCTGAGGTTCACTCCAGGTGCTGCTTGCTGGGGGATCACCTGCAGCAGCTGCAGAACAGTAAGGGTTGCTACCAGTTTCCTCTTCTGCTGTCTTTGTCCCAGAAGGATGCCCACCAAATGTCAGTCTGTTCTCCCCTTTATGAGGTGACTTTTTGGATATACGGGATCAGGGATCTGCTTGAGGAGACAGTCTGTCCTTTATTGGAGCTCAAGTCCTGAGCTGCGAGCTCCGTTGTTCATTCAGAGTTGCTGGGCAGGTATGTTCAGGTCTGCTGCAGCAGAACTCATAAACTACCCTTTGTTTTTCCCCCCAGGTGCTATGTCCCAGAGAGTTAGGGCTTTATTTATGAGTTTTTGTTGTGCTGCTGCCTTTTTTTTTCTTTAAGCGCTGCCCTACCCATGAGGAGGCAACCTAGTCACTGTCTGCCTGTAGAGGCTTTACTGAGCTGCTGTGGGCTCTGCCCAGCTGCCTTGTGATCTTCCCTGCAGTCCTGTTTATATGGGTGTAGTTAGAACTGCCTTGGCAATGGTGGCCCGCCTCTGTTATGGCAGACTCTGTCTGTAGTGGCAGGTTGCCTCGGCAACGGCAAGCTGCCTCGCCAATGGTCAGACTGCCTCTGTAGTGGTGGAGTGTCTCAGTAATGGGGGACGCCCCTCCCCCACAGAGCTGGACCATCCTGGATTCAGCTGTGCTTGCTGTGAAACACTCAACCCAGAGCGTTTTCAATTACTGTTTTTGTGTGTGTGTGTGTGTGTGTGTGGTGGCAGGTGGTGGGACCAGCAGAGCCTGATCACCTGGCTCCCTTTTTTTTGTTGTTGTTGTTGAATGGCTGACTCTCTCCCAGTGTTCCAGTTGCCCATTGAAAAGGCGCTGGGATCTCCCCTGTCGCGACTCATTGAGCTGGCTGAAACAGCGGCGCTGAGATCCCTGGTGGTGTTTTGCCTAGGAATCTCCTGGCCTGGCTCGCTATTTCAGATGAAAGGGCGACTCTGCCATCTCAGGGCTCTAATTGCCAGCTAAGAGGGCACCCAGACCAGTGTCTTTTGTACAGAGATCACCACACCAGGGCACGGGCAAAGCAGCCACATGGGCTGAAACAGCCATGCCACCGAAACAGCTGCGAGCTAGCCGAAACAGTGGCGCTGGCAACCCGTGGAGCTCCTCCGCCTTGGAATCTCCTGGTCTGTGGGCAATAAAAATCCGTCTGGAAATGCAGCGTGCACTCACCCTCTGCACTTTCACTGGGAGCTGTAATCCTGAGCTGTTCCTAGTCGGCCATCTTCCCTAAACCCGTTGTTCTTTCATAATTGTGTCCTGATGCAATATCATATATGATTATTAGTTGGATATAATAAAATCAATAAATATGTATTATTAATGGAAGATATTTACAGAATATTTTGACATGTAGTTAGGTGACTTATATTGTAAGCTTAAAGCACACTAATAATATTTAATCCTAGTTTTCATATACTACATTAATTCTGTGTTATCATTTTATATAGGTATATGTAGCATATACTTAATAAATTAATTTATTAATATATTAAGCTTTTAATAGCACTTCTGCTAGTAATAAAATAGTAAAATAAGAAGAATATGGTAATAAACTTACTTATTCAGCAGATTTTATAATGTTATAATAATGAAAAGAAAGAAAAATGTTTCTTTAATGACTTCATAATAGACGCCAAGAACAGTTTTATAGAGCAAAAAATATAAACTTATTTGCCTTAATTCAAAGTCTCCATTTTTTACCAAGTGAATGATTAGAAAGAAAGACTAAATTTTTGTTGGAATACTTCTTCCATCACAGATAGAATAATAATTTCAGTAATCATTCAATATAAGTTTATAAAAATCCTCTGCTGTATAATAATCTTTAGTCTGAATGGAATTAGCTTTATTGTGGGCCACTAAATATATACAAAACCAAGTTAAAAAACATTCTGACTCTATCTAGACTACCAAATCCCTAGATGTTTTCAAAATTGTTACATATCAAAGTGATCTTCTGATAGAATCAAAATGTCCCACCACTTGATAATGTTCTTAACACTATAGATAACATTATATACTAGATTTGATGAAACATTAAGTGATTTTTAGCTGTGTGGTGAAGAGGTGAATGCAATGGCTGTACAGGTATAACATAAGAAACATGGTGATTGCATGTTTCCACTGAATTTTCATTTTATGTATTTATTTATTTAATTTCAGGATTTTTTTTTATTTGAAGTTTTTTTTAACCAGAAGATAAATTACTGGACATTTTGAACGTTCCCAATAATTTAACTTAAATTGAATACAGAAAACAATATTCAGAAATATTAAACACATCAATTTTAATTATCTGCCAAATAATTAACATTATTTAATAATGTTAATTTAGAAAATATCATGATAAAAACAGAACCTGTCCTAGTTTACTAACAAAACATTAAAGCATTTTTATCAAAAATTCTTATAATGGTAATTAAATTTTTGTCCTCAGACTAGAGAAGTATTTTCTCTGCTATTAAACAAAAAGTGGAAAATAAGCTTCATTTGTTATCTCCGTATTTGATACTACTAGTTACATTGATTTCATGGAAGGAATGGAGAAAATCCATAGCAAAAACAAACAAACAAAATCTCTCAAAAAAGTAAAACAACAAAAAAAATCACGCACAAAATTCGACGTTATGTAGTCCCCCTTCACCTTGATTTTTCTTATAATAAGATACTAGATTCTAAAGACAAAAATTAATTTAAAAATTAATAAAACTCCTCCACATACTTTCAGCGAAAGAAAATTGTTTTCAAAGCAGGCAGTCTGTGAGGTCTTGTATGTTTTTATCAAGCCAAATAGATGGCTTCACCCTTTTCAAGATTTTAGTGAACCTTTGCTGACAGGAGCTCTTAGTTGCCATTCCCCACCCCTCGTTCCCAAACATCTAGACTGTAAAATTTGATTCCAGCCTGTCAAGCATTAAGCAGCAATAATTATTTCTGAAGTAGCGAAGGTGAAGTGTGACAGCCATTTCATATCAACGACCTTTTCCAAGCTTCGTAAAACTTTCATGTTTCTTTTTCTTTCTCTGCTTCTTAAGGAACAGCCAAAGAGAAAAGAAAGCTAGGGAAAACAGAACTTAGGTTTTTCTTATGTGCTGCGTTTTTTTTTTTTTTTTTTTTTTTGCATCAAACTATCCTTTTAAAATTAGACTGGTAACAATAAGCAAAAAACTGAAACACAATTTATAGTTTCCCAGGCTCTTTAAACATGATTGTGATATGTGATCAACCTTAATGAGAGCACTGGTCTTAGTTTATTTAAAATGACAACCACAAAACCCTGTAGTTTAGTTTGCAGAATAATTATTGAAGATAAATTCTACAGATTGTGGAGAGCATCACATTACTTCTGCAGCGTGATCTTAATTTCTATTATATCATTAGTTAACCATGGAAGGTACGTTTATTGACATTATTTGGATTGATGTTAATAATTCAGTTAAAACAGTAAAAACTTATTCTGGTCATTAAAAGTCTTTAGTTAGAAATAATACTGCAAATTTTTATTATTTTCTTTAGAGACGTATGTTGTATTACTAGACCAGTATTTCTGAAAGTAGATAACAAGACTTTTAGAATCACTTGAGCTGATGTTAAGAATGCACATTCCCAAGTTCAGTCTTCCAAATCAGGAACTGGAAGACCAAGAGGACTACGGCGTTACATGTTTTATAAGACTTAATATCTCCATCCCTTACTGTGAGGCTAATGTACACTAAAGTTTGGAAACTATTGATGTAGACATAACTCAGAAGCCATGTTTTATCATTTTAGGAAAAATGAGCTATGCTACATCAATTGATTTTCCTTTTAATTCAAAATAATAAGCTTTGTAAAAGCAGGTAAGGTGGTTTCCATTTTTATTGTATAAGTGTGGAAAAAATGTATGCTGGGAACATAAAGAATGAATCACTATGGTCTGAATGTTTGTGTCTCTCCAAAATTCGTACGCTGAACTCCTAACCCCCAAAGTGATGTATTAGCCTTTTGGAAAGTGATTAAGTCAAAGAAGTGCAGCCTCATGAATGGGATTTATGCCCTTACAGAAAAGGCTCCAGAGAGCCCTTTGCTTCTTCCACCAGGTGAGGATTCGGCAAGAGGATGCCGTCCATGAATCAGGAAATCGACCCTCACTGTATACCAAATATGCTGGCACCTTGATCTTAGGCTTTCAGCTACCAGAACTGTGGGCAATAAATTTCTGGTTTTGATATACTCCCCAGTTTATGATATTTTGTTACATCAGCCCAAAGGGACTAAGACTTGGATCCTGCCTGTGGAATGCAGGTGATCATTCCAACTGTTTAAATTGCTTTCATGTTCCCACTGGAAAGACACAGGGCTTAGCGTGTACCTGGAATATTGGCACACAATTCACAAAGGAGGGTTCAGTATATATACTTCCTTATAGGCCATGATGTGAATTGAGGCTTTTCTTCTGCATGAGATAAGAAGCTGTAAGAGTGTTTTAAACAAAAGAGTGGCATACAACTTACTTGTACTTTAGAAATTCATACAGAACCAAAAAAGAGCCCAAGATCCCAAAGAGCCATAGCAATCCTAAGCAAAAAGAGGAAAACAAGACGCAAGACTCCCTGACATCACACTATAATACAAGTCCAAGGTGGCTCACAAAAAAGCAGACACATACACCAATGGAACAAGTCAGAGAGTCCAGAAATAAAGTTACACAGCTGCAACCATCTGATCTTCAACAAAGTTGACAATAATGAGCAATGGGAGAAAGGACTCCCTATTTAATAATTGGTACTGGGAAAACAGGCTAGTCATATGCACAAGATTGAAGCTGGACCCCTTCCTTGCACCATACACAAAAATCAACTCAAATGAAGATGAATTAAAGACTTAAATGTAAGATTTAAAAGTATAAGAACAGTGAAAGAAAACCTAGAACATATCATGCTGCACATAAGCCTTGGGGAAGATTTCATGACTAAGTCTCTAAAAGCAATTGCAACAGGTAAAAAAATTGACAAAGGGGACCTTATTAAATTAAAGAGCTTCTGCACACCAAAAGAAACTATCAAAAGAGTAAACAGACAACCTAAAGAATTGGAGAAAATATTTGCAAACTATACATTTGACCAAGGTCTACTATCCAGAATCTACAAAGAATGTAAACAAATCAACAAGCAAAACTCAAACAACATCATTAAAAAATGGGCAAAGGAAGTAAACAGACACTTCTGAAAAGAAGACAAAAACATGCCAACAAGCATATGAAGAAATGCACATCACTAATCATTAGAGAAATGCAAATCAAATCAAAATGATATACCATCCCATACCAGTAAGAATAGATATTACTAAAAAGTCATAAAATAATTCGTTGATGAGAAAAGAAACAGGTTGCAGTGAAAAGGAACACTTGCTTATACACTGCTGGTGGGAATTTACACTAATGTAAATTTGTTCACACTGCTGGTAAACTAATTTATATTAGTTCAGCCACTATTTGAAGTAGTTTGTCAGTTTCTTAAAGAAGTTAAAACAACTACAATTCCACCCAGCCATCTCATCCAAGAAATATAAATTGTTCTACCAAAAGACACATCTGCTTATATGTTCAGCACAGTATTGTTCTCAATAGCAAAGAGAATCAACAAAGATCAGCCATCAGCCATGGCCTGGATAAAGAAAATGTGATACATACATACCATGGAATACTATGTGGCCATAAAAAGGAAAGGAATCACGTCCTTTGCAGTAACATGGATGCAGCTGGAGGCCATCATCCTAAGTGAATTAATACAATGATAGAAAATCAAATACCATGTGTTCTCACTTATAAGTGGGAACTAAACATCTAGTACATATAGACACAAAGAGATGAAAAATAGACACTGATGCCTGCTTGAGGGGGGGAGGGTGAAAGGAGGGCAAGGGTTGAAATAACTACTTATCAGGTACTATGCTCACTACCTGGGTGACAAAATCATTTGTACACCAAACCCCAGCGACCATGAAATTTACCCATGTGATAAACCTGCATGTGTACCTCCTGAGCTGAAAATGAAAGTTGGAAAAGAAAAATTAAAAGGCCATTTTGTCTTGAGTGGACAATAGAATGTTTGGTAAGAATGCAGGCAGGAACAGCTAATACAGCAGACCAGGTCACACACGGTGATGGTTTGACCAGTGTGGAAGAGCCCAGTTGGTGAAAAGTAGGAGGATCCTGAATGTATTTCAAAGATTCGACTGATAGGATTAGTTTTAGAATGTAAAAGGAAATGTGTCAAACAAAGGAAAATTATAACCTTTTTGGCATGTGCAATCAAACAAACAGGATTTACTGAGATGTGGAGTTGTATTAGCCTGTTCTCACTCTGCTAATAAAGGCATAACCAGGACTGGGTAATTTATAAATAAAAAGAGGTTAAACAGATTCACAGTTCCACATGGCTGGGGAGGCCTCACAATCATAGCAGAAGGTGAAGGAGGAGTGAAGGCACATCTTACATGGTGACAGGTGAGAGAAGTGCCAAGCAGAAGGGGGGAAAGTTCCTTATAAAACCATCAGATCTCCTGAGAACTCATTCACTGTCACAAGAACAGGATGGGGATAACCACCCCTATGATTTAGTTATCTTCACCTGGTCCCTCCCATGACATGTGGGGATTATTGGAACTACAATTCAAGATGAGATTTGGGTGGGGACACAGCCAAACTATATCAGAAATCTTGTGGATTAGGACGTTTGGAAAACTCTTGTTGGGGTGGAAAAATAGGAGACTCAAATGTTGTGTTTTAGACATGATAATTTGGAGTCTTCATCATTAGATCATGGCCTGCAAACTACTGCCCATGAGGCAAACATGGCTTATTGATTGTCTTTGTAGGGTCCACAGGCTAAGAATGGTGTTCACATTTGTAAGTGATTGAAAAATAAATATTTTTTGACACGCATAATTTACTTGAAATTAAAATTCCTGCATGCATAAACAGTCACATTCATTTGTTTATATTGTATCTGTGGCTGCCCTTGGATTACAAGAGCAGAGTTGAGCTGTTGCAACAGTGACCATATAGTTCACAAAATTGAGATTGTTTCTCTGACCTTTTACAGCAAAATGTCCTGAGTCCTGATGTTGATGGTTCATCACAACAATATACTAGTTTGAACTCTGGAAAAGTTAGGCTGTGGAGTCTACATTACTCTAATCAAGAAGTGGCCCAATGTTTGCTCTTGTAAAGACTTTAGTCATGAGAAGATTTCACATATATGCGAATTTGCATGTGAGCTTCAGTCCCATAACCAAAAGTAAACTACTTGTGGTGAGAATAAACTTCTGTCTGGCCAAGAGAGGAGATGCCATTTCATAAAGAGAGCTTTTGAATTCCCCAAAGTGCCTTATGTGGGTTCCAGTTTATTTTACCCAAAGAGGAGCTGTCCTAGTCAGAAATGACCACAGTTTCACATACTGTCTGATGTATCTGTTATGCTGTCCGTCTCTGAGATCAGGTGGAGTCATCAGGAGTGGGTTATAGGAAGGTTTTTCCACTACCTTGGGGCATGCCACTCACAAAAGAAAAAATCAATATTTTATTTATATTAAATTGGACAATCATCTTCCTGTAACCCCTAACTAGAATGAAGGAATTGAGTTCATCTGCTTTTAGAAAGCAGTCAGGATATTGGTATTACTTAAAAAACAAAAAAACTTTCAATTGTTCTAAACTAAATAAGGTTGATAATTTAGAAAATTGAAAGATCATCTTCATTTGATGAGAGCTGAGCTCAAGTTGTATGTATACATGTAGGAAGGTCAGTATTCAAAGCCACAGACAAATGCAGCAATGTCTGATTTTCACTGAATTTATTTTAATATTATTTTTAGATATTCACTAGTTTTATATATACAGAATTGCTTTGCTATACATACAGGAAAAACTTTAAAATATGTTCAATATGTGAAAAGACATTTACTTTAAAACCTTTAGACCTAGTGGAGCATTTTTCCCTTTCTATAAAAAGAGACATATGGGAGGAGAAATGATCAAATCCCCAGCAGGAAGATAATACCCGCTGAGCTCCTCTGACAGTGGCAAGACTCCTCTAAAGCCTTATAAGTATGTGGGATCCAGTCTTCATAAAAATGAGTCAGGGTTTGCTCTGTGACAGGTAAAATCTTCCACTTCTTAAGTTATTTTTAACTTTAGAACATAATTTCTGTGAATTTTATGCTATTAAACCTTCCTACTACTTAAGCATGTAAGATTTTTTGAAAGGATATAGTATAATATTTGCCTTTTGAATATTTGATGACATGCTGTATGGGAAAAATACAGAAACATGCACCACCAATTTTTTAAAAATTTTACTTTCACCTTTGCAGTATTACATAAGATTGGATAACATTAAATGTATGTATGCATATCAATGGTCATAGGCTGTGCAGTACAAGGAGAGAAACTCCAAATCTCAATGATTTACAGCATAGGCAGATTTTGTTATTATCATTTCCTTATAATATTGTGTGGTCCACATAATTATTTTATCATCATCATCAGAAGCCTCCTCATTATTATTCGTTAAGCCATCATGTGGACATAAAACTTCCAGTTACCATACTAATTAAGATTTTCTTCTTTCCTTACTTATTTCAATAATTTGTTAGTTTTTAATTTTGACATAAGCAAAATGCTAAGACCATTTTATAGTTAATAATTCCACCAGTAACATCTGATAATGAGGTTGCCTTATGTCAGAAAAGTCAGGAGTTTCACTAACTAAATAGAATGCCATGTAAAAATTCAGTAAATTTCAGAGCCTGTCTGTACAGGTGATTGGATTGTTAATTTTACAGGTCACTTGCAGGAGCATGAACAGCATGCAATTGGTATGTTTCTCAGAGCTAGATTATTATGAGAGTGAAAAAAAACCTGTTAAGTCTAATAACAGCCTTCATTTTCTGTATTTTTGCCGCATTTCAGAAACTTTTGATCAATTATTTACATGACCTGTAATAAAATTTTTAAAATGCTGTAAAGATTCCAGTTTAGCATTAATTTTCAAATTGCTTTGGGTTTATCTGTTTCTTAACTTGTGAAGGGATTTTTAGAAGGGAGAATGGAGCATAGTGACTGTTTTTTAAATTCAATTGTTCTAATAGTTAAAGCAGGGCTCCCTGCTGGATGAGTGCTGAGCTTCCTGTTCATCTAAGTGTATTAGTATATCTCCTTGCCAGTAATCTATTTGTATCTGCTGATTTATGCTGCTGTCCAGGGCCTTCCTTAGGAAAATCATGTGTTATGTCCACAATTGCAGTTTGAACAGACCAAAGTTTTCAGGGGGTGGAGGACTTAAGGAAGCAAAGAAATTCCATGTAGAGGGGCTGACTACAGTAAAGGCAGGAAGGAATTCAATGCGACAAAGTGGAACGGTTGGTGAGAAGGAAACCTCTATGGAAAATGATATGGAGATTTCTCAAAAGACTACAAATAGAATTACCATTCAATCCAGCAATCACATCACTGGGTATCTACCCAGAGGAAAAGTAATTAATGTATTAAAAAGATACGTGCTTAAATAAATTCATTTGTTTATTGCAGCACTATTCACAGTAGCAGATGCGTAGAATCAGCCTAACTGTCTATCAACAGATGAGTGGATTAGGAAATGTGGTACATACACTAAATGAAATACTCTTCAGCTATAAAAAAAAAAATGAAATCATGGTTTTTGCAGCAACATGGCTGGAACTGGAGGCCATTATCTTAAGTAAAACAAGTCAGACACAGAAAGACAAATATCACCTGTTCTCACTCATACTTCGAGATAAATAATGTATACACATGGATGTAAATAATGGAATGATAAGGGAGGCTTGAATGGGTGAGGTGCTGGAAGGAAGGTGGATGATAATAAATTACTCAATGAGTACAATGTACATTATTTGTGTGATGGACACCCTAAAAGTCCAAACTTCACTACTATGCAACCTATGCATATAACAAAATTGCACTTGTACCCTGTAAATATATACAAATTTAATTAATTTATTAATTATAGCAAGACATTCATTTTAAGAAAATGGTGTTTCCTGGTTTGGAGTAATAGCTGCTGCTTAACACATTCAGTATACTGTAGGCAATATGGATTATCTTGGAGAGGGTATAGCGTAGATGTGTGGTTCATGAAAACTGGGAATAATTCCAGGGCACAAACATTAACTCTGTTACACTATGGGGCACAAGCAGCCCTACTGTGGTATCTCTTTAACTGCAAAACATGGAGAAAGAATTTTCCCCTTGCCATTTGGTTGAGTTGTCTCATCACACTGCATTTTGCAAACCTCAGTGGTTAGGCAATTGTCAGAATTGAGTCTTAAGATGATCAGTGGCCTGAGTGAATACTGGAACAAAGAAACCAGGGACTTGGTGAAGACAGGTACAACATTATGTCAAATCACCAGGAATATTTGCAGATGAGGAAAACTTCAAAGCCTGCTTGAGCAAATGGGAAGCACAGTGCTAATAATTCAGGTGTTTGGTTTGTTGCAATCTTGTTTTAATAACTAAATACTGGGAAACTGGTGCGCTTTTGTTGGATGGTAAACTCAAGACTGCAAAAATCCATGATCAATTTAGTCTTAGCCATGAATTCTTATTTTTCTGCAAAAACTTTGATATTATTTTTCACAAAGATGAATATTCTGTCAAACAGATCCATTGTTTAATCTTTAAAATTTAGTAGGAAAACTTATAACAGTCGAACTATTAGCAAACTTCTTTTCTGTTGGTAACTAAGTTGAAAAGGCAACTTCCTAGTGGAAATATGGAGGGATTTGAAAGATTATTCTCACTAGTTAATTTCAAATATTCTCTAAGAATCATTCATAACATCTCAGTTTTAAAAAGCTGAAACACATATCAGATGAATTATTACATATCTTAAAATGCAAATGAAAGATGGGAAAGGATTATGGCCAAGTATTTAAATAGTTTAAAATAAATCTACAATGCTTAACAATATGCAAGCCAGAGTCTCAAGATAATGTCTTCTGTGAAAGCTACTTGTTGACTTGCTTACATTCAACAGTTTTCTAGTCTTGATTATAAATTCCATACATTTTTCTAAACTTCCAGAGTTATTTCAAACTTCTCCATTAATTGATGTCAAACTCCACTTTAACAAGAACAGAGATGTTAGACATGCAATTTCTCATTTAAAAATGATAGATTATAATTATAAAGGCTATTTTTCAGACAGCTGTTTTTTATAAAAACTTCATAAAATGATCAAATTGTGTCATATTAAATGATATAACAAATCTTAATCATTTAATCCCTTTTAATCTCTCTCTGTGTGTGTAATTCAAAACTATATATATACTAGATATATATAACTGTGTATATATGCAGTATATATAACTGTATATGTAGTCTTGAAATACACACACACATATATATGCATATATGTGTATTTATACACATATATGCACATACTAAAAACATTTTCAAAAACCTAACTTTTGATAAACACAATAGAAAATACACTTACTTTAAATATAAATAAATCAAAGAGAAAGCAAAGCAACAAAGTTCCCTCCTCGTTAGACAGGAAAGGAAAGTCAGATGGTTTGAAATATACTAGATTCATTAAAACAAATTCTACCTGTAAAGCACATATTAGCAATGAGAGGCATTAGAGACATTTAAGTAATTAAAAAACAAGTGAGAAAATCTTTAAGTGGACAAACTAGGTGAAAATCTGAGATTTCTGGTGGAATTCCATCATTATCTTTCAGCCTAAAAGAATGAGTTTTGAGAGGAAACTTAGTATCAGGAATGCAATTCAGCTGCTGATGCTCCACTGGTTTACCCAGATGTCAGTTGTTCCCAGTGAAGTAACGCGAGTTTCAGTAACAGCTTCAAATTTGATCTATGGTAGATATATTTAGAAAACTGGAAACACTCCTGACTTAGCTACCTTAATAAGCTTTTGACATCAAAATAATGAAATCTGAGGACTCAAATTGACCAACCTTTCTATCATTTGTCTTTTCCTTTGAGTTTACCATTGTTTTAATTATCCCGTGTTTCACTTATTATACAAAAACATTTGCTAGCCCTAGTAAGTTGTCTTCTTTTATTATGTGTTATTGTCGAAACCAAATAAGTTATTGTGGTTTACTCTGTTAAAGAGATGGATTTCCCAGCCCTGAGATCATGTTGCAAATAATAACAAAAAGAGAACCAACACTTATTGAGCACTTAAGATGTGCCTGGTATACCTGATAGGAACCTGACAGTGACTATTGTATTTAATTCTCGGGAAACCTAAGAACAGAAGAATTACGGGACTTTACCAAAGTGACATGGCTGGTAAGGTATAGAGCTGAGGTTTGCACCAAAGCAATGTGATTGCTGAGTTCGTGCTTTCAATCCCTCTACGGCATGGCTTCTCGCATCTGTTTCCATATCCACACGGTGACTTGCAGACACACAACAGGTGTTTATTTTATGTATCTGAGTATGTCATGTTTTATTTATTAAATTACTTAAGAAAAACAAAAATATCCCACCACAGAGAAAGTACCTAGTCTGCACATAGCCTGCAGTATTCTCAGAATAAACATATCCTCTTTATTTTTGACATTTCTTTCAGTCTTCTTCTTTGAGTCAGTTGTAGAGAAGAGACTGTGTCTAACACTGACTCTTTCCCCCCAGCCTGTAGTTCAGTTTTGTGACCACCCTGCAGCTCGATAAAACTGTCTTGCTAATGCCTGGGTGGTTGGACCATAAATCTTTAGACAGGCTGTCCTGACTGTGTAGCTCCAGGCTCAATACAGTTAAAACAAAAAACAAAAAACAAAACAAAACAAAAAAACCCCTGACAACCCTGCTTCTATGTGTCCTGGGTCTTAGAGACATTTTCAATAATCCTGCCTTGCCTTTTATTTCCCAGTGTGTTTCTTACCTCTCAGCACTGGGCCATTTTTTCTTTTATTTACTGCTCTCATATTCACTGTCAGAGCTGATGTCAAATAGCAAGCCACAGCTCCTTGGTACTGATATCAGCAATTCCTCAGGTAATTATGCAACAAGTGAGAAAATATTTACATGAACAAACTAGGTAAAAATGTGAGATTTCTGATGGGACATCGTCACTGACTTCTATTCTAGAATATTAATTCATGGAGGAACACCTAGTATCAGGGATGCAAACCATTTAATGAAGATCCAGTAATTAGTACTTGACCTCAAAGGTATGTTTGCTTCTATTTGTCAAAAGGGTCCCTTCTCATTTGGTGCCCTCATTTTTGCCTTCACGGCCTTGGCCACATCCCAGGCCACTGGGGAGACTCAGTGCCCCCATTTGCCAATCACTGCTCTCGGGTTTTTGTTATTTCATGGTCTGGAAGGCTCTTTTTATTTCATGCTTTTTCATGATGTCACCTCTGGGTACACACCCTTTTGCAGGTTGCTGCCTTTCAGATTCACTTTCACACCTTCCATTTCTAAGGTGTATCTTTTCAAGTCCCCTTGCTATCCTGTGTTCTTTTGTGTTTTATTCTTCTTTGACTTCTTTCTCTTCACCACACCTCCACTCTGTATTTATGCATAAGACTAATATATATAGACTTTTGGAAATAAAATAAAAATAAGGATGGGTGATCCAATTTTTTTTTTAATCGTAACAAAGGTATTTCTAAACCTAAGTTTCAAGAAGTCAGTAAACAGAAATAGTCATTTGAGTAAAGTATAAAGAACTCTAGAAATAATCAAGCTTTAGTAACTTCTGAAAAACTTTCAAATTCTGTTTTTGATTTCTAGTAAGAAAATGAATTAACATTTCTATAGCCAACTTTCAATTTTTCTCTGTGATTCAATGTAGTTTAGCACTGTATTTATAAGAATCTTTAAGAACTCAAGATAAAGTATGTGACTTCAAAAGTGTCCAAAATGATTGCTGTCTGGGACATAGTATGAAGAAATGTCTTGGGGAGGCTGTAAGGTAAAGTGTAGGGGGTGAAATTGAGGGAAGAAAAGAACAAAGTGGTGAAATGTAGTTGCTCTATATTTTAGCATTTTGGAATAAAGGGTAGTTTCAGGAAGATTACAGTTCTGTCCACAGGCCTCGTGTGGATAGCAACATAGAACAAATACAAAAGAGACAAAGATTTCTGTACTTCAAGCCATCTGCCTTCTTCCATGAAATAGACACAATTTATGTGAAGTTATATGTAGCCAGTGGGGCTGAATGCTAGGCCACAATTATGGCCATTCTGCAGTGCTACTTTATGGAATATGAACTTGAAAAATATGAATAGGTGCTAGGTGCTCTGGATATTTAAGGTGCTGCAGTGGCTGCTAGGCAGCAGAGTGTAATAGTTGCAAGCATGGTCATTGGCATAAAAATAACAAGCTTCGAGTTCTCCGTCATTTATTTAAGCTCTGCGATCTTGAACAATTTACTTCACCTCTCTGAGCCTGATCTAGTGAATGATAATAGTGTGCCAGTCTTCTCTCTGACCATGTTCTTCACTGTCACTCTCCCTGAAACCTGACTTCCTCCTCAGCTCCCTGAAGCTCTCCCAAGTAAAGGCTATTTCTAGAGCAAAACACATACACCCCAGCACCTTCAGGTGGGACGGCGTCTTCCATGATCCTCACTCCGACTTTGAGAACATTCTCCCACATTTCTCCGTAAAGCCCTTCAGGTTTGAATTTCAGGCCAAACGATTAGAGCAGTCCTGCTTATTGCAGTCCTCCAGATTACTCCCCTTCATTCCTTACTCCAGGTTCACTGTCTTTTTCTCTTGCATCAATAAGATCTTATGATTTCAATAACTACATTGACGGTCCTTCCAATGCCCTGTTTTTGTCCTAAAAAATCATGTTTGCTATCTGGTCTCATCTACTCATTTCTGTAGTCCAAGCCTGCATTGCCCAGCACAGTAGCCAGTAATCACATGTGACTATTGTAATGTTTACACATTAGGAATTCAGTCTCTCAGTTGCACCAGCCACATTTCAAGTGCTCAGTAGGTGCATATGGCTAGTGACTACCATATTAAACAGCTCAGAAGTATTCAGCATGATAGAAAGTTCTACAAAATGCTGCCTCCTAGATGCCTTTATTATCTGCACCTGATATCCCTCTACAAGTTCAGTTTTATGCCTCCCACTTTCTGATCTTTACTTTTTATCTTTCCAGCTCACTACCTCTAGTTGCCTGACTCAAAGAATCAATGATTCACATTGGACATATGGTTCATCAGTCTTAGCATTTTTTAATACTTATAATCTTTCTCAAGCTTTTCCTAGCTTCTTTAATCAGCTTGAGTCAGATTGTATAATCTCTACGTTGCCTCCTCCCTCTCTTCTGTATATTTTTCCTGGCTAAAATGCTGCCTTGGTTAGATCAAACTGTCTGCCCAGTTGTAAATACCACAGAAGCTATAAGGGGCTGGAGAAAATTCCATAATCTTGACTGGCCCAATTCTGTATGCATTATCTCTAATTTTATGATAAATAAAAATGTTTCTGAGATTGAATAATTTTTATTGATTGGTCTGATTCAGTTATACTTTCTTCTCTATTATTCCAACTTTTAAGCTCATTCAGTGAAATTTCACTTAAATATTGTACTTTCCTGTTCTCAAATGTCCATTCAGTTTCTATTTGTCTGTGGAGTTTCTTCATCTGTTCATTCATTATCTCTATATTTACCCTTAGATCCTTGAACTTATTAATATTTATGCAGCTCTTTTAAAGTCCTTGTCTGCTGATTTCAACATCTGATTCATTGCATAGCCTGCTTTTATTTATACCTTTTTTCTTTGAATACGGATTGAATGTTCTTGCTTTTTTACACAACAAGTAGTTGTAACTCAATGCTAGATATTGTGAATATATATTGTAGGTAATCTAGATGACCTCTTCTTCATTTATGGGGTGTTGAATTAGTTCTGAATGACAGTTAAGTTACTGGCAGACCTTTTTGATCTTGACAGACATGGTTTTGTTTCTGCTGATTCTGTGCTCTCTCTCTCTCTTTAATCCCATTCTACATTTTCAGTTCAGGAGACTGCTATGTTGTATTCAAGCTCCATCTCCAGAGAAGAAAACCAGGTCAATGTAGGGCTCACCTCATGCGTTTCCCTTCCCTTAAAGATAAAGTCACTTGATAGCTCTGTGACTATTACCTTTTTCATTGATGAAAGTAGAAGTTTGTCCTATCTTCCTCTCCTTTTCAAACTTTTATTTGGAAATAACACATATCCAGAAATAAATATAACACATAATGTACAATTTATTATTTAATAGAGAACCACCAACAAAGCTTCTGTCTAGTTCAAGAATTAGAACATTTTCATCATTGCAGAAATGTGTCCCTAACCCTGTAAACTCATTCACAGTCACAATCCCATTCCTCTTTCCTAAATGTAATCACAATCCCGATGGTATGGCAATCATTTCTTTTATTCTCTTTCTATTTTTACTGTTGCAGTAGACGTTGCTAAAGACAATGTCTTAGGAACGTATGATTCCATACATTGGAATGTCTACCGCATTGCAGAAATGGAATCATACATTGAGTAAATGTGCTTTTGTGACTGACCTCCTTTCCTTAACATTATGTTTATGAGCTTTATCCATGTTACCGGGTATAAATATAATTTATTCATGTTTATCGATCTCTCTGTTTACCTCACTGCAATGAGTCTTATAGTATCTCACCTAAACTGTCCTAGAAAGAGTTGCCTATAACTTTCATCAAGGTTGGCTCATTTCTCCTCTCAATTTAAAGCACAAGACTCTCTAAACTTCCTCCCTGCTGTTCCTGCCCCAACCTCCAACTTATTCAGCCAACTCATAGATAGGTCCACAGGCAGTATATCCACAGCAACTAGGAAAAGAAGCATGCAGATCACTGTTATGTGGGAACCACACAATAAACATTTATGTGCATGTGGTGCATGTGCATATATAAAAGTGGTATATGCATCTAATTTAGCTCTTCTGGGATATGTCAGAGTCTTCCATTTAATGGCCATGTCAAAAAAGTTAAATAAATTGGTTTATTTAATAAAATAAAATTTTAAATGACTGCTGTCTTTAAATTTAATTCTAGGGGGACAAAGGATGAGCATGGAATCTGGTTCTCTTTTACAAAGTTAATCTGAAAGACAATCTTTGGTCATTGGCTCAGCAAAATTTCAGGTTAGACATGAGACTATGAAAGACTTCAGGGATGTAAGTATTTTTTAACTTGCTCACAATTCTGGAACTTCTTATATCTTTCCTTGCAGTAGAAAATTGATCATTTGGGAGAGGCATTAAACGAAATAAAATTCTTTCTTTTATTGCTGGGAGAGGCCGTCTTTATTTTCCTCAGATGTTAGTCTATCTCTGAAGTCTTATCTTGTATGCTGAAGCAAATTTTTTGAATTATCCAAAAGGGTCCTGTTCTTTTTCTCATTTTAGTTATTAGTCTGGAAATTGCCACCATTCTAGGATCTGTATGACATTTTTGTATTATAGCTAAACCCAAGAGCCAATTTACTTATTAGTGGCAAATGAGTGAAGAGACCATAAAGTCAGATAGTTTTACATTAGGCTTGGGATTGGTGCCCAGAATTATAACTTACATGAAAGAACTACGTCCTAAGTCTTGTAGCTACCCTTACCTCTGAAAATTAGGTAAAATCATCACTTTTCCACAAATTACCTTTAAATCAGTTTTCTTTTTTAAAAACGTATATTGAGTGCATTAATTATCCTGATAAGTGTTTCATATTCTTCATTTTGTTAGATGGGTTGAGAAGAAACTTTTCCTGCTGAAAGCAATTTTGCCATGTGTAATTTGTGTACTCCTGAGAGTATGTCAAATGTGAAAAAATAACTAGGTCTTCCTGTCTACTCTCATACCACTGATTATGATGAGCATGATTTCAAAGGTTCAGGGAGATATTGGTGCCACCTCACTGGGGTGCATGAGAAGGACCAGAGATGGCTATAGTTTTGTTATAGGAAATGCATTATAAATTCACATGTTTCCATCCCATAGCAGCATTCAGTACCCTCTGGAAAATATTATTTTTATCAATATATTAGAGTGTGTTTTGTGGTCATTTGGCAGCCAAAAAGCTAGTGATACATGGTATGTCTCCACTGCTTATTTCATATGCTTCTATTTTTATCAGCTCAAATCTGACTTAAAGGAATGATGATCCAGCCTCCATCCCATGGAGGTCACAGAAATTATTGATTGATGCAGCCAGTGCATGGGAAGGTAAACACTGAACAACTTGTCATTCCAAGAAACACTTGTTAAGAACAGCTTGTTCCTTGAGAGTAAGTTGATAAATAGTCCAAGGACAGAAAAATGTTATACAACTACAAAGGATGATCAAAAGCTGAGTGAATGTAAGGGGGTAGAAACTTTAGAACCCTCTGGCTGCATAGCCTTCTTTATGCCAACTTTACATAGTGCTAAGTCTGTGTGCATCTGCAAGTGCGTGCACTTATGTTTTGTGTGTGTGTGCGCCAGCAATTATGTTATTTCTGTGGTCTAAAAGTTGGTGTTTAGAACCATGGTTCTCACGAATATGAAAAGTAACCACGTAGATAAAAAGATCAATTTCATGGCTTCCCCATAGCTCTGTTATGGGTTATTATTATCTAAGGGGTTTAATAGTGTGGAGGATCATTAAATTTCACAAGCTGAAGGTGAGATTGACAGCTGGTTATCTATCTAATATCAACTCACCGTTTCTTCATTAAAGAGTCCCAATTTTATCTGTGATGATCATGTTCCCATTTCAACCATTCTGACAGTTAGGTTTGACCCCATGATTTTCAATCAATAAGAAGTATCTTAATCTATTCAAACTGCTTTAAAAATATACCATAGACTGTGTGACTTATAAACAACAGACATTTATTTCTCACACTTATGCAAGCTGAGAAATCCAAGATCAAGGCACCAGCAGATTTGGGGTCTGATGAAGGCCTGCTTCCTAGAAAAATGTCTTTTCACTGTAGCCTCATCTGACAGAAGTGGGGGGATATCTCTCTGGGGCCTTTTTAATCAGAGCAGCAATCCCATTCATGTGGATGTTGCCCTCATAACCTAATCTCATCCCAGAGGTCCTAGTATTATCAGCTTAGCGATTCATATGTTGTCATATGAATTTTGTGGGGACACATGCATTCAGGCCATAGCAAGGGATATTCAGATTTAATCAATATAAAGTGTTTTACCCCAATTCTAGGTTGGCTCTTGAAAGAGAGATTTATTTAGGGGATTTGTCCTTTGTGTTTCTCTTCCCTTCCTCCTCTTTATTGCCTGAAGTAAGAATATCATACTTAGCGCTCTGGCAGCCATCCTGAAAACATTTTCCAGCATAAGAATGGAAGTCATATACAGAGATAATGGAGGGAAGATGTGGAAGAAGGCTGGGTCCTGGATGAGTTTGTAATTGCTGTGCCTGCTTAGGACTGACAATCTCTGCACTTTTATCTATGTGAGTAAACATAAGCCTCTGATATTTTGAGATTCTCTCTTTTCAATACCTAAATATAATCCCAAATAATGTATTTTGAATAGAGAAATACTTAGTGGTAAATGCAGGGGAATATTTTGGACTTAAGAAAAGATAGAGCATTTACATGACATATATATGACAAATTTTGCACTCAGATTAGAAAAGAGTTTATGAAGTCCTAATTTCTTGGTTTTCTCAAATGATAGTTTTTAAGAATGCATTGTTGTACAGAATTGCCTGGCCATTTTGTGGTGAGAGAGATAACTATTCTTATTCTTCTGTAAATGTGTATAGCAAATTGTCAAGCTAGTTTTTTTTTAAAGAAATATTTTATTGTGAAATTAAAAACCAGCAATAACTATTCCAGGATCAGTTGAGAAACTACAAGTTAATGTGCAGGGTTTAGATTTCAGCTTTGCTGGTAATTACATATGTTCTTGAATCACAATGTCCCTACCATTTGCAATAGGTTGTCACAAAATAAAATTGAATTTTCGGCCTTTCTTTATGAATTATTCATTCTGTGCTTTATTTGGGTTTATGTATGTGCACATGATGAGGTTTGTATGACTTTCTATAATTGCTTTTGTCATACATGCTGATTCCAACTTTACTATGTGTGTGTGTGTGTGTGTGTGTGTGGTGTGTGTGTGTGTGTGTGTGTGTGTGTACATACCCACAGTTAACACATAAGTGGGGATGCTTTAAACATGGCTATATACCCCATGTGTAGTTGCATATTTGTGCCTCTTCAGGTTTTTGGTTATTTCTTATAAACCTCTCACCTTTAACTTGATGGCATTCAGGTTGTCTCTCCGAGCAAGCTTTCCTTTGCGACATCAGCTCTACTTGATGAAAACAAAAACAGGCAATTTCATTTCCTGCAATGCTTGTTATCGCCTCCTCCACTTTTGCTCTGTAGCACTTACCATGATCTAACATGCTATATGTTTTGTCTGTATTTCTTTCTTATCGCCTAATTCCCCCACTGAATTCCCAAATTTTGTCTTTTTTGTTCATTATTGTATTTTAATACCTAGAATAGTAGCTGATGTTTTCTAAGCATGAAGAAATATTTTTTGAATGCATAAATGAGTTAGTCACTGGCAAAAATAGTTACTAATTGAAAAGCTCTTTTAAGGAAACACCATTTTATTATTAAATTCCATAAGCTATCAATTTTTTAATGTCAGCAGTGGTACCAAATAATAACATTTCCTGATGGCAGAATCTTTTGGACATTCTTTACTTTTTTATTTCTGAAATAATTTTGGAAGTGACTATTTTGTGTGTGTAAAAATAAAATCTTGCAAATAATTTGAAGAATAATAAAATATAAAGGATGTCTAAAAGAATACAGCATCAGGAAGAGATTAATTTTTTTTTTTTTTTTTTTTTTTTTTTTTTTTTTTTTTTTTTTTTTGAGACAGAGTCTCCTTCTGTTGCCAGGCGCCAGGCTGGAGTTCAGTGGTGCAATCTTGGCTCACTGCAATCTCCGCCTCCGGGGTTCAAGCAATTCTCCTGCCTCAGTTTCCCGAGTAGCTGGAACTACAGGTGCGTGCCACCACGCCCAACTAATTTTTGTATTTTTTAGTAGAGAGGGGGTTTCACCATGTTGGCCAGGATGGTCTCGATCTCTTGACCTCGTGATCCGCCTGCTCCAGCCTCCCAAAGTGCTGGAATTACAGGCTTGAGCCACCGCTCCCGGCCGAGACCATGTTTTAAAATGTTATCTTTCACTGCATGAGATGCAAGCTATCTTGCAAGGAAATGGTTCTAATTTTGCTAGTCAGGAAACTGAGTCTCATATAAGTTAAACGGCATGTCCCATATATCTCATTTAGTGTCAGCACTACTGATCATGGCCCAGGTTTTCTGCAGGCACAAAGGTGAAACCTAATATCATATATGGAGCCACAAGGCAGGACTGAATTCTCATACTCAAGAATGTTGCGATGTTGAAAAAACTTACAACACATTGCATAACCCTAAACAATAAAAACAATATATGTTTGGGGATAGATGTGACTAAAACAACAACAACAAAATTACCTATGTTTGTTATTCGTGTGCTGTGCTATCTCCATTACACATTTTCTGAATGTGAGTTGCTAGATATTTTCTGAGGTGTAATTAGATGACTTTATTGTGAGGGAGGAGTTGACAGATTTTTTGGGCATATTATGAATAACTATCTAAAACAAATAAACCCTTTACAAATGATTTTTATGTTTGAACAATATTATGTTATGTTTTTACAATATTGTTTTATGTTTTTACAATACTATTTATGTTTTCACAATATTATTTTTATGTTTTATTAGCTCAATTTTGGCTAATTTTAAACAAACAAGGAATTCTATTGATCTTGATATTAGTATTGCATGTATTTTTAGAATGACTTAGCATTAACTGTACACTCATATATAGGCCCTTTATATTATTTTATATTATATATATATATTATTATATATTATATATTTGGGGAGGGCTCTGAGAAAAGGTACAGGCTACTTAAGATACGCGATGTAAGGACAAAGGCAATATTTAGTCTATTCTCCCATAGAAATTTAGTTTCTGAGTTCTTACATTTTATAAAATCCAATAAGCATCTTGGGGTTAAGGACTGACTTCTCAGTGTATTTTGCCAAAAGCCAAAAGCTGATAAAAAGTATTTTTTTTTTTTTTTTTGGTCTTTACTCACAGGCTCTGTGTTATATGCTGTGAGTCTGGAGATGAAGGAAGAAGTATTTTACCTCACTGAGCTCAGAGCTTATTCAGGTTACTGAGTAATTGTGCACCATGTGGTAGGTCTTCTGATACAGCATGTGATAGAGGCACACAGGGGAGCCCCTCACTGAATAACCAGGCTCAGAGCAGGCTTTCTGGAGGATATAGTTTTAAACATGAGCAGATGTTCCACCATTTGAAGGGAATGAATATGCTTTTTCAGGCAGTGGCAGCATCGCAAAGAACAATAGGCAATGCTCAAGTGTATAGGAAAACGGAAGTATTGAAAATTGCTTACAAGGACTTCAGTACAGGCAATGTGGTCAAGTGCCACAATGACAACTAGAGTGACAACCAAACCTTGTTTCTTTTTATAAGCCTTTTTGCAAAATCTGAAAGTAAAGAAGCTTGCAAGAGGCTCAAAAGTAACCATTATAAGAGTTTATAGGATCATTTAAAAATTATTTATTACACGTGAATTACTGTGTTATTTTTGTAGAATAGCATCCTAAAATGTAGAGGGGTAATGAAACAATTTGCCATCCCAGCCATTCTGCTAGACATATTTTTAAAAAATCATCTAGATTTGAGGCTATATTATGATATTTAATTTTTGAAGACAAATTACTCAATAAAAGATATACAGTTTGTACATATCTTCTTAGTCTCAGCTTACTGCTCCTAATAGAAATGAATAATCTTTTGCTATATTCAGGTGGCTTTTTGTAAGTAACATTAAGTATATTCTGTCAGTTTTGTTAGATATATAATTTTTAAAATTGATTTAATTTATTGATATTGTTTGCTGTGTCCCCATCAAAATCTTCTCTTGAATTCCCATGTGCTGTGGGAGGGATCCGATGGAGGTAACTGAATCATGGGGGCAGGTCTTTCCCATGCTGTTCTTGTGATAGTAAGTCTCATGAGATCTGATGGTTCTATAAGGGGGAGTTTCTCTGCACAAGCTCTCTCTTTGAGTGCTGCCATCTATGTAAAATGTGAATTGCTCCTCCTTGCCTTCTGTCATGGTTATGAGGGCGCCTCAGCCATATGGAACTGTAACTCCATTAAACATCTTCCTTTTGTAAATTGTTGTAAATTGTCCAGTCTTGGGTATGTCTTTATCAGCAGTGTGAAAACGGACTAGTACATTTATCAAGAGCTCTGAATATTTCCAGGTTCCTGATAATCTGTTAAACAGTGATCGAGCATAGTCATATTCCCTGTAGACAAAATGCTTTCATCTATTTTAATTTATAGTCTGAACCTCTAACATTCCCTAACTGGATATCTCAAAAGAAGATGGTTCCCCAAGGAATTACCATATGGCAAGGGCCATAAGAGCAACTCTACTTAAACGTTTTCAGTCTTGAGCTACTCTGCCATTTCCTCCACAACAGTTTGTGTTTTCCTTTCTTTCTGAACATAGAAAAATCTTCAGAAATGTGCAGTCTCTATTCATTATCCCAGTTTTCATGTAAAGTGATGGGCATTCATGATTGACTTCCATGTAACAGCAAAGGACAGAATGACATTTATTATCAACTTGTCTAAGATCATAGAGATTTTCTTGTTCCAGGTGTTAATATTTTCTGTTACCGAGGCTTTCATCATTTAGACTTCTCATTGTCAGGTAAAGTAAACTTTGGTGTATCTCATGAAGAACAAGGATTGTCTGAGGAAAAACCTTGCTGATTAAAGTAAGTGCATATGGTTTAAAAATGTTTGTGTATAAGACCATATAGGAAAATTATCTATGCTTTAAAATTCGCCCTCATTCCATGAAAAATTATGATTCTGTTGAACATGCATTTTGATACTATGCCCCTGACATAATGTGTATGCTTAGAATTATGTCAAGGCCATATCACTTGTTATTCCAAATGATTCTTGAAAATTTATGTGGAATAGCTATAATGACTATGGTTTGGGTCATTTCCTGGGTATTGATGAAAGAATAATGCTAATGGCCCTCAACATTTTCACTTTTTGAGGTTATTTATTCCAGATAAGTGGTCTGTGGTAAAATCATTATTGCTTAATTCACATTATTTTTTAGACTGCTGATGTTTTCAGAATAAAATAGTGTGTTTTGGAACCACAGGGGCTTTTATTTCTTACTGAGCATCGAAAACAGTAATTTTTAAAGAAATCTTGTCCTCCTGGTGTGATTGGAAGAAAGGGTCTATGTAGACTGGAATATTTGATTTAGTTTTGTTCTGGGACACTCTCATGTACTGATTCTAAGAAGAAATGGCAGGATTTATTTTATGTTACATGCTGCAGCAACTTAGCTGCATCATCCTGCACAGAATTCTGTATGCTACCGCATTTAAATGCTTAACTTGACCAATTGCGTTGGTCGTTACAATCATGTTATAATTTTTCTATTATTGTGGAAATGAATATAGTACTCATAAATTTCTCAACATTCAGCTCCTCTTGGAAACATGCAAATAACTATGTTGATTTTGCAACTTATGTCAGATTTTTCTAAGTTATAAAAATTTTCTTTGAAATTTTGTTGCAAAAGTCTTCCAACATTGGGAAATATAAAATAATATATATTTTGTTTATAAATTGTAATTAACTTACATTACTTGAATTAAAAACTAATATAAAAAACACAATATTTGAAAACTTTACCCAATTACAATTATGGAGCAGTTTTAGGAAGGTACTTGCCTTTGTATTTTATTATCTTTGCTCCATTCATAAGAATACTAATATTAACATTACACTTATCATCATCAGTTACCTATGAGCCACACACTGTGCAATGCATGTTATATACTACAATACTGCAATGTGATTCTGATACTAACCACTCAGAGTTAGTGCAGTCTCTGCACAAACCTACAGTCCCCAATAAGACTGCCCTCTGCTTTGGATACCCACCACAAATCTGGGAGTCTCCAGGCCACCCATACTCTGACCAATTGTCTACAAATTCAGGGGTTCCCACATCTCTCTCAGGTCTGTTAATTGACTAGAATGACTCATAGAATTCAGGAAAGGGCTCTACTAACAATCGCAGTTTTTTTTCATGAAAGCTACAAATCAGGACATGTCAAAGTCAGACACACATTGGAAGGAGTCTGGGAGGGTTTCAAACATACAGCTTCTGTGCCCCTACATTCTAGAATCAGGTGCATCGCCCCCTGGCATCCTTCCAGCACATTGATGTTTTCACCAACCAGGAAGCACCACCAAATTTTAGTATTCAGAATTTTTATTGATGTTTCATTATGTGAGCATGCTTGATTGTACCATTAGTCACAACCTTAAATATAATCTTCAGCTTTTCTCATCTTCCTGAAGGTGATCAGGGAGCTATTACGCAGCTCAAATCTTCAATCCTCTCATTACAAAGTTGATCTTTCTGGGGCAATCATCTCCCATCCTGAATCTCCTATTAGCGTAACCATTCATGTTTTATGGTGCTATCATGAAAAAAAAAAAAAAAAAAAAGACCCATCATGAACAGCAGAGACACTATTGTCACTTGGGAAATTCCAAAGACTTACAGGTCATCTACCAGGAATCAGGGGCAGAGATCAAATTATTTATTATATAACATATACATTATATATGTTTTTAAATTATAGTGATCTTCAATGCATTTTAATAAATATTTTGTAGGCATAAAATTGAGCCTTAGAGGCAAAAATGCTAGGCATATAAATCACACCACCTGTAGTATTGAAGTCAGGATTCAAACCCAGATCTGCTTTGTTTTACTGTCCGTTTATCCAAGACTTTATATCATCTATATCCTAAGAACGATAAACCACATGTCACTATCCTAGCTTGGTATTTTTCTGCAGCATAGTCTTAAAGAGATGAAACATCTTGCCTAACACCATCCAGAGAAGAAGTGCTGGTGCTGAAATTTGAATCCATATTCCTCTTAGCACAGTGATGGTACTCATAGCTGCTCTATAAGAGAGAAAAGAAGACCAGATTACAAAAGATGAAACTTCCGTACAGCCCCGGAAGAACTTTTCCAGTAATAAAGGACATTTTGACATTGCAGATATTATTCTCATTTTCACAAGTGAGAAATGTCAGATATACATATTTTTCCATTTCCTGGAAAGTATAGTTAAAAAAAATGAAACACTACTAAAAGCTGTAAAATAATTGTTCTTACAAACTGTGGATTCCTACACAAGAACGAGAAGGAAAACATTGCCAATTATGTGTCTCTTCATCCCAATACATTTCCCATTAACATCTATTCTGGTACCCAAAGGTGACAAAGAAGTTCTTAAATCAGTTTCATATGCATTGTATATAGGGAAACTGCCTTTCCCTCACTCCAGCTGTGACCAATTAATATTTTGGCGAGGCAGCTTAACAACTGCTTTACCATCACCTGATGGTCACCTGCCATTTCTGGTGGTGCAGCCAGGCTCTCTCCTGCCCTGCTCATGTCTAACTACCTACTGTACCAGTACAGATCCTGATCTGTGAATGAAGTTGAGTTATTACTGGTGGAATTAAGAGTGGGATTTAAAAAAAGTATAGGCCAATAGGTTATTAAAACTGTATTTTCAGACATCTTACTGAGATTTACATATTGATGTATGACATGTTTGGTGTCTTATATTTCTTTCCTATTTCAAAGTAGTTGCAAGTTTTCTTTTTTTTCTCCTTCTTCTTTCCTTTTACCTTGTATAAATAACTGCAAAATGTGCTACTGCTAATCCACAATTATCAGCTAAATACACACAAGTATACGAAAGAAAGATTTATACAATTGGAGCCCACATGATCTAATGTTGTACAAAGGCCTATTCAATGCAAGATAGTCCAGCAAACAATAGCAACTAATATTTATTAAAAATTTTATCAAAATCTGTGACACAATTTTCGAAGAATAGACCATGTGTTCTTAATACATTGAAGTATATTTTAAATCATCGTTTTTGTCCCAGTCACTATCAATAAACTTCACGTGAATGACAGATACTTCCTCAGACTTCTCTCTAACTACCTACTGTACCAGTACAAATCCTGATCAGTGAATGAAGTTATTATTGAGCTTCTTTCTTTTCACTCCAGGAAAGCTCAGTCATTTGACTTTTGTTCTTTCTTTATTTCCTTCTTATGTTGTCCATTTCTCCCCTTAATCCCCTGAATGAAATCTGGGCAATTCTGAAGCAAATAATTTGTTTAGTTCTGTTTCTGTCTATTGTTCAGAGCTGTTTTCAAATACTAACAGGAAAGGTTCTGGCAGAAAGAATACTGTATTTGCAAGTGAATAAGAAATCAGTTTCTAAATTTTGTCCTTAACCCACAGTATATATTCAAATCCACACTTTAAAAATTTAGAAAGAAAAAAAAGAATTGTACATGTGAGTAGAGTGCCTTAATGAAAAAAAAATGATTTTTTTTCTTGTTATTGAAACAGGATCTCACTCTGTTGCCCAGGCTGGTCTTGAATTCCTGGTCACAAATCATCCTCCAGCTATGACCTCCCAAAGTGCTGGGGTTACAGGTATAAGCCACCATGCCCAGCCCTTTCCCAAATTTTAAAATAATGAATTGATTTAGATTAAGTTTTCTCATTGATTCCATTTGAGTATGAAGATAGCTTTATGAAAAACCTTTCCTCTTGTTAATCTGTTCTTTTCTGATATTTCTGAGAATTCTAGATTTTTCACAACAGAAAACAGAAAGATGGTCAAGATAAGAGCACTCACAAAATTAGTCAAAATCATCACTTTGTAAAATTTAGTGAGATATTTGAATGTTAGCATTGCCTCCGTCTACATGTATAGTGTAATTATACCATTAACATACATAGTTTCATTCTAATGAGATCAGGGTTCTATAGAATTGATATAAAAAGACACTAAGCGAAAACAATGTCTTCCAGGATCCATGAGGTACTCCAATTGAGAAACATTTAAAGGACGCATAGAAAAACATGACATGTTCTTGTGATAAAACCATGTGAAAAATAAGGTTACACTTAGTTGCATTTTTGTCAAATTAATCTTTTCATTCTTAACAATCAGAGTTTGGAACTTCTCAATGCTCTCAAGATATAAAAAGGGATAATAATTATTATCCTTTTTACATGCTGTAATCGTTTGGAATTCATAACTGCAATTGTTTTATTTTATGCAGTCTTCCATACAAATTATCTCAATCCACTACATTGTATAAAATATTTTGAAGAAAATAACTACTTAGTAAAATAGCATAATACAGAATACAAATGAGTGTAGAAAATATATTCACAGGCCTTTAACTGTTTAATACATGTGTTTCATTGTTGGAGAAAACAATAAAATAAGGGAAACAAAATCAGCAATTTTTTGTGACATTAACCTCTTGACATGAAACAGTAAAATGACTTAATAATATGCTACGTCTTGTCACCCTGAACTTCTCTTTAAAAAGAGAACTATCTGTTATAAATTTATTCTAAAAAGGCTACAAGAATTTTTGGGAAATTGAATGTCTACTCCTATTCGGTTTTAAACTGTCATGGAGCCAGACATAAATCTGTTCATGCATTACACACATGTGACTTGGAGTGTCTTGTCTTCACACATTTACTTTGCTATTCTTTTTTTCTTTCTTTTTTTTTGTTAAAATGACTTCCCTCACCTCTGCCTAACACAAATATATTCATTCATCAAGATTCAGGCTCACTTACTTCTTATATAATTTAATCTTACTATGTCTAATAAAGATTAATCTTTCTTTGTTGACATGTCTTTATATCATAAAATGTT
>NW_016107505.1:3073353-3077738 GCF_001604975.1 Cebus imitator
CATGTTGACCAGGATGGTCTCGATCTCTTGACCTCGTGATCCACCCGCCTCGGCCTCCCAAAGTGCTGGGATTACAGACTTGAGCCACCGTGCCCAGCCTAAAATGTTAACTCTTTACAAAACTATTTCTAAATATTATTTAACTCAAATACTTTTTGTGTTTTTATTGTTGTCAATGTGTTAGAATCAGTGCAAAATGGAAAATAATTCAACAATCTTATAAAAGAATGAACATTATAAGTAATCTTCAAAAAATTAGTATATCATACTTTGCCATACTGGGAAATAAAAAAAAAAAACTGCTATAAGTTTACTATGATCAGGGCATTTGGGGATTGGCATAGAAATATGCGAATTTATTAGATGTTGAGAGTACTACAAGTAAAATGGCAATGAGTATTGTACCCAGCATCTGTCTTAGTTTCTGTATTCTACATTTCTATTTGTGATCGTGATGCTGCAGAGAAGAGAGGAGTTTTTATGTGCCAAATGATAGTATTTCCTCAGATACTGATAAGGAAACTGAGGTTCAAGGAACCTCAACAACTGGGGAGAACAAATGAGGGATTTAGAGCTGTCGGGTCTGCCTAATTCTGACATCAATGTTACTCTCAATCAATCTCATTTTCTTCTTTTCAGTTTTTCTTTCTAATTTTAAACTAGATCAAGACTGAGTCCCCATGTCCCCACTTTTGAAAATAACTTCCTATTTAATATTTATGTTTATCTTCACATAATATATATTTTTAAATTAATGTATAAATATGATCTTTTGCTGTAGAACAGACTTCCAAGTCAGTAGCTTAAAAATTCCTAATTCCTTCTCCCATTTGTGTATTGACTGGCTTTAGCTGATCAATTCTCACTGGAAGTCTCTCAGACACTGAATCAGATGGCTTCCTGGGCTGGAATCGTCTCTAGGTGCAACTGGGCTGGATGTCCAAGGTATCTCATTTATAAGTGACAGATGATATTGCCTGTAAGCTGGTAATTTAGCCAGGCCTGTTGAACACAATGTCCACACACAGCCTCTCCTTGTGTCCTGCACTTCTTACAGCTTAGTGGCCATATTTTGAGAAGTAGGATCCAGAGAATGAATGTCCAAGAGTCCTAGCAGGAAATTGCAAGGTCTCCTGTGAGTTGGCCTTAGAAGTCCCACAATGTTACTCCATAAGACACTAAGACTAGCCCAGTTTTCAGGGATGGGAACTATACACATTAGAAAGTAGTGGGAGGCATGATTCAATAGGAGGGCATCTTGGGGAACTAGCTTTCATAATTGCAAATATGTTGTGTTGTTTTGTCATTTAGTCTTTGTTGTTTTTATTTTTCTTTACCTTTTATTATTTTTTCCTCCCTCCCATGTGAGTCTCAGCTCCCTTTACCTAACTAACCTGTATTATCAGTCTCATATATAGTCCTTCATGTTTTTTTATACTTCATGATTATAGAACTATATATATTTCACATACACATGTAGACACACATTCCATGTTTTGCTTTATATTTGAAATTAAATGGTGCTGGTAATATTACACATCTACCTTTTCTACACTGAATTTTTCAGTTGAATTTTATCTTATAGCAACCTCTCTGAGTCTTCTTCAGTTTTAATAGATGCATAATATTTCATGATGTTTATGTGTTTTACTTTGTCTAATCAATTATAAATAGACATTCATTCTGTTTCCATTATGGCCAATATTAATAATTTAATAAACATCCTTGTTATTGTATTATTTCATAAGTTTTGTAAAGAATAGATTCCCAGGAATGTGTAATGTGTGAAGGACATTTCTCTATCTTTCTATCATCTATCATCTATATACATATATACCCTACATTTAAAATATATTGCCACAGTGTTTTTCGACAAGTCTATGATGATTCTTATTTTGATTAACTGAGTACAAGTGTATCCTTTTTTCCCAAAGCTTTTAACGTTTTGTCACCCTGAAGGGTGTAAAATGATATTTTAATGTTATTTTAATTTGCATTTACCTCACTACCATACCTTACTCCTTCAAAAGGGTGGATACAGAAGGACTGCCACGAAAGAACACTTTGGCAGACCTGGAATTTCTGGCTCTGGGTAGCTTACTTTTCCTGAAAGGAACATAAGCTGCACTTGAGATGAAATAACTGGCAGGTTACATACCTCAATTTTTTAATTCATTTTTTTATTGCATTTTAGGTTTTGGGGTACATGTGAAGAACATACAAGATTGTAAACTATACTACAAGGCTACAGTAATCAAAACAGCATAGTACTGGTACCAAAACAGAGATATAGACCAATGGAACAGAACAGAGGCCTCGGAGGCAACACCACACATCTACAACCATCCGATCTTTGATGAACCTGACAAAAACAAGCAATGGGGAAAGATTCCCTGTTTAATAAATGTTGGGAAAACTGGCTAGCCATGTGCAGAAAGCAGAAACTGGACCCCTTCCTGACACCTTACATACCTCAATTTAATGCCAGTCTCTATCTTTTTTTTTCTTCCAGATTACCATCCCTCCCCCTCCCTCCTCTCCTCTCCCTTTTCATCCCCTCCCCATCCTCCCTTACCCATGCCTTCTCTTCTCTACCCTCTCCTCTCTGCCCTCCCCTCCCCTCCCCTCACTTCCCTCCCCTCCTCTTCTCCTTCTATTTGTTCCTTTTCTTCTTTTGGCGTCACATTTTCTCACTCCCACGTCCTCTCTTTTTCTGTCTCATTATATGGAATTTGTCATTCCTATTTTCTCATAAAAAAAAAAAAAAAAAAAAAACCAGAGTAGTACTTACAAAGATTTTCACTGCATAAATTTTGTAAGAAACAGAAACAACCCATGGAAAAAAACATTATTTGACCAATTCAATAAAAAAACGCCAAGCCCTTGTTCATTTAGTCGAATTCCTTACTTCCTTTGCCAAACTCCCTTGCCACTGGAAGTGACCATTTGATATTTTTATGGCAATGAGATGTGAGCAGAAGTATGCCAAGGAAGCTTTGAGAAACTCCTGATAAAAGAGAGATGAGTTCAGACTTCTTCTTTTGAATGTCAATGTGATGACAGCCTGGGAAGGTGTCCTGTAACCTGGGGGAAAAGGCTGAGAATCATGAGGACATCAGCACTGAGGGTATAGAGCTGCTACACTAAGGCTGTCAATGTCCACTACTCAAGGCCTGTTGAAAAATTGTATACTAAAATACAGAAAATAGAAAGAAGATGAAACTCTAGGTATGGACATAGAAAGATGCATACAATAAAGTTAACTCAGTACATTAAATGAATTAAGAGTTTACGTAAGTTGTAGATTAAAAATAAGAAAAGTGTTAAAGGATTCCAAATGAATTGCTAACTGTGGTTAACAGGTAACCGAGGAGGGAAATGTAAGAGACTGAGAGACATGAGACCTGAAGAGGTGATTTCATTATTTAATATACTTTGTTTATATATTTTTTCCTTTTATAATGCATATAATTAAAAAGTAAACAATGAAGAAAAAAAAACAAAGTGGCTTATAGCACTGTTCAATATTTTCTGGGAGAAATTAATATGAAAAAATAAGATTTATTTTTTAAAATCCAGAAGTCTTTTCCATCCTGGCAATTTTCAATATTCGATTATACTATGCCACATGACAGTGTAGGAAATGCACTTAACTAGGAGACAGAAAACGTAGTTTCTATTCCTGTCTCTGGGAGACCTTGGGCTATCTCTGTTTATCTTTTTCTCCTTTTATTCAAGTTTAAGACAAATAGGTTGCCTGAGGGTTTTTTTCCCTTAACTAGTTCTGATATTCAATTAAGAGCCTGATAAGGGCAGAGGTATTTGACAGCACTCACTTTGGACTGCAGTATATTACAGATTCACACTCCATTGCTCAGGTTCCTAAAAGACAAAGCTGCATCTTCTGAGATGTTTACTCATCTCTCTGAGATAAATGGCCCCTAGAGGATGCAATGTCACCAAACATCAGCCTTGAGTGGTGTACATCTCGATGAAAATATGCCCTGAAATGGATTGATAACATCTGGACATTAAAGCACGTTTTATCTTCAGTTTTCAGACAAAGTCCTAGTCAATCTTTTGTCTCATAAGTTATTTGTTGTAGAGTTGCTGAAAATGATATATTATCTTTTTCTCCAGATTAAATTTTGAGCTTTAAGCTTGAATTTTCTGGCTGAGTACGGTGGCTCATGCTTGTAATCCCAGCACTTTGGGAGGCTGAGGCAGGAGGATTGCTTGAGCAAGGCTCTGGCTTTAAAATAAAAAAGTTTTCCAGGTCCTTGCTATTGTAAACAGTGCTGCAATGAACATTCGTGTACACGTGTCCTTATAGTAGAACGATTTGTAATCCTTTGGATATATACCCAGTAATGGGATTGCTGGGT
>NW_016107505.1:3079098-3170272 GCF_001604975.1 Cebus imitator
AACTCTCTTGGTTTCCTGATGGCTTCCAAGGTCACTTTCCCACAAATCTCATAAATGTGAGTATTTAATCTATGCTTCCCCCTCTCATAGTTTGGCTTTATTTTTAAAATGTATATATCAAAACATATGGTTAATAATTTCATAGCAAATTACTTATTGTAATTCACTGATACTGGAGGAACTAAAAAAGACTATCACTTTCTGTGCAAATCATTAAGAAAAAAGGAGCCTATTTTCCAGATGAAGTAAAATATTGATAATATTACCATGAAAAATATGTCCTAGCTGGTAAATTAGACTTTATAAATCAAAGGCTTAAGCATATTTTATAGATTTTCTTAATCAATAAAAAATGATTTGTATAATATTTAAATTTAATATATTGTTCTGTATTTGCACTAGCATAAAAAACATCACAATAAGCTTTAATTTCCTGTAAACAATTGTACCTTTATTTAACACATTCTTACTGAAACAATAATTCTTGAACTCTTCTAATAGTTAATTTCTGATGTATTGTTAAAATGTAATGGCATTTTAATCTTCAATATTGATTTCAGGGCAACTGAACTTCCTAGAAATTTAAAATTTAATTGACCTTAAAAATCACAAAGTTTATAATATTGTTAAAATCATATATAAGGCATTGGTGTCTAGTGGAGTTGTGAGAAGGTGGCCACCATCTCCCAGACCCTCGAATGGTAGCTTCACTGACAGTTTGCATTGTGTGCCTGGAAAATCTGCAGACACTCAACAGCAGCCCTTGAAGGCAGCCAGGTGGGGCTGTACCCTGCAAAGCCCGGGGGGCAGAGCTGCCCAAGGCCGCGGGAGCCCACCTCTTGCATTAGTGTAACCTGGATGTGAGACATGGAGTCAAAGGAGGGCATTTTGAAACTTTAAGGTTTAATGTGTGCTTTATGTGGATTTTGGACTTGCATGGAGCCTGTGGTCCCTTTATTTTGGCCTGTATCTCCCATGTTGAATGGTTGCATTTACCCAATGCCTGTACTCCCATTGTATCTAGGAAGTAACGAACTTGCTTTTGAGTTTATAGGCTCATAGGCAGAAGAGACTTGCCTTGTCTCAGATGAGACTTTGGACTTGAACATTTGAGTTAATGCTGGAATAAGCTAAGAATTGGGGGACTGTTAGAAGGGCATGATTGTGTTTTGAAATGTGGGGCCATGATATTTGGGAGAGGCCAAAAGTGGAATGATATAGTTTGACTGTGTCCATACCCAAATCTCATCTTGAATTATAATTCCCATAATCACCATGTATTGTAGGAGGGACCCAGTGAAAAGTAATTGAATCATGGGGGAGGTTTTCCCCATTCTATTCTTGTGACAGTGTCTAAGTTCTTATGAGATATGATGGTTTTATAAGGGGCTTCCCTTTCACTCATCTCTCATTCTTCCCCTTCCTGCCACCATGAGAAGAATGATGTGTTTGCTTCCCTTTTCACCATGGTTATAAGTTTCCCGAGGCCTCTCTAGCCCTACAGAACTGTGAGTCAGTTAAATCTCCTTCCTTAATAAATTACCCAGTGTTGGGTATTTCTTCATAGCAGTGTGAGAACAAACTAATACAGTACTTAAGAGTATTTTTGCAGTAGAAGGTATCCTTCTTCATTTCTATGTTTAGAACATCCTTAAGAATCTCTTGCAAGGCCAAACTCATGGTAACAATTTCCCTTAAGCTTGCTTGTATGGAAAATATTTCATTTCTCCTTTGTTTTTATGTTTAGTTTGGCAGAATATAAAATTCTTAGTTGAAATTATTCTTTTTTTAAGAATGCTGAAAATAGGCTGCCAAACTCTCCTGGCTTTTAAGCTTTTTGCTGAGAAGTCCACTGTTGGCCTGATGGAGTTCCCTTTGCACATGATCTGACCTTTTCTCTAACTGCCTTTAAGATTTTTTCTTTAGTGTTGACCTTGGATGGTCTGGTGATTATTTGCCTCGATGATGTCTGTTTTGTGTTGTATCTTTCAGGTGTTCTCTGGATTTCCTGTATCTGGATGCCTACCTCTCTAGCAACATTTAGAATTTTTAAAAATTATTCCTTCGAAGCTGTTTTTCAGGTGGCTTGCTTTTTCTCTGTGTGTCTCAGGAATGCCAATAATTCATAGAATTGGTCACTTAACATAATCCCTTGTTTCTCAAAGACTTCATTAGTTAAAAACATTTTTTTTTCTTTATTTTTGTTTGTCTAGGTTCATCCCAAAGGGCAGTTTTAAATATCTGAAATTCTTTATTCAGGTTTTCCCATCTATTAATAAAGCTTTCAGCTATAATTTTAAATTTTTCAAATGAGTTTTTCAGTTCAGAATATATGATTGATTTCTTTTAAAGATGTTTATCTGTTTCTTGATTTTCTGAATTACTTTAGAAATCTCTTTGTTTTGATTTTCAATCTTATCTTGATCTCATTGAGCTTCCTTGTAGTTCATGCTTTGAAATCTTTATCTGTAATATCTGTTTATATTTTGTTTGGGGACCATTGTTTGAGAGCTAGTATGATCTTTTGGTGGTCACTATATTCAGATTTTTTATGGTGCTAGAATTTTTGTTCAGGTTTCTTCTTCTATACAGATGCCGGCACTTCTAATTTTTGTAATATGTTTATGTGGGTGGGAATTTTTCTTTTTCCTTATTTTCTTATATTATTATTTTTTCTTTCCCTTTCCCTCCTTATTTAGGTGGTACATAAGACTGTACAGATTTTCTTTTCACATTCTGGATGATGTCCAATGCAGCATGGAAGTTTTGAATTGTGACTAAGTTTAATTTATTGATCTATGTTTGTCATTTATGCTTTGGATGCCATATCCAAGAAATTATTATTTATTTTAAGGTCATAAGTATTTACATCTATGTTTTATTCTAAGAGAATTGTGGTTTTAAATCTTGCATTCAGATATTTAAAACATTTGGAATTAATTTTTGTGTATGGTGCAAGGAAGGGGTGTAAATTTCTTCTTTTGCAAGGGGATATGAAATTGCTCAAGCTCCCTTTCTTGAAATGACTATTCTCTAAATCTTAAATTGCCTTGGAACCTTGGTCAAAAATCAATGGGCTATAAATGTATAGATTTATTTCTGGACTCTCAGTACTATTTCATTGATCTCTATATCCATCCAACTTTGTTGTATGTTTGGAAATAAAGAAGTATAATACATTCAAATTGGTTTCTTATTAAGATTATTTTGGCTATTCTAGATCCCTTATATTTCCACATGAATTTTAGAATCAGCTTTTCTAGTTCTGCAAAAATAAAAATATGTAATTTTGATAGGAATTTTGCTAAATCTATAAATCAATTTTAGGGATACTGATATCTCAATAATGTCAAGATTCTCTGATCCAAGGACATAGCATAACTTTCTATTTATTTATATTATTTAATTTCTTTCAACAATGTTTTTTAGTTTTCAGATTACAAGTTTTATATTTATTTACTTAAATCTATGTCTCATTTTGTTCTGAATGCTATTGTATCTGGAAAAATTTTCTTAATTTCTTTCATATTTTTCATTGCTAGTTGATTTTTATTTATAATCTTATACTCTGAAATCTTGTTGAAATTTTTATTGTCCTAGTATTTTTTTACTCTGAATTTCCTTAAATATTTTATACATAAAATCATGTTATCTGAACATACAGATAGCTTTACTTCTGCCTTTACAGTATGAGTGTTTTTAATTTGTTTTTCTGGTCTAAGTTTTCTAGTACAAACCAAATTGCAATGTTGAATAGAAGTAGCAAGAGTGTGCATCCTTATCTTGTTCCTGAAATTGGGGGAGGAGTAGAAACATGCATTTTTTTTTCACCACTAAATATAGTACTATTTTTTAAAATTTATATCAATTATCAGGTTGAGAAAATTTCCTCAATTTCTAGTATATTGAGTATTTATAGTCATCCAAAGGAATTTCTCTTAAATGTTTTTCCTTTTTTGAATCTATTGCAATAGTCATGTACTTTCTTCCCCCTTATTCTAGTAATAGTGTTTAAAATTAATTGATTTGGGGATGTTAAAGATGTATTTACTCAATAATCCACCTGGCCATATGCTATAATTCTTCATATATGTTGCTGGATTTTATTTTTGAGTAATTTCGGGAATTCTTTGAATCTGCATTAAAAAGAATTATTGGTCTGTAATTTTGTTTTATTGTTGATGTCTTTCTCCATGGTAATAATGGCCTCATGTAACGTGTTGGAAAGTGTTACTCCCTCTTCTAATTTTAGACAAGTGTATAAAGAATTGATATTAGTTCTTCATGATTCATTTGGTAAAATTTACCAGTGAAGCCATCTTGCTTGGACACTTTTTGTGCGAGAAGTTTTGATATTACTAAGTCAGTTTATTATAGAACTATTCAGATTTTATATTTTTTCTTAAGTCAGATTTGGCTGTTTGTGTCTTTGTAGCAATTTGTTCATTATACCAGTTCACAGTATTTTTGAATTATTTTTATTTCTGTTAATAATAAAGTCTGATATCTCATTCTGATTTCAGTAATTTAGTCTTCTTTATTCTTTCCTGGTTAGTTTAGCTAAAATTTTTTTCAATTTTTTTTGCTGTTTCCAAAAAAAAAAAAAAAATCAGCTCTTGTTTTACTGATTTCCTCTATTGGTTTACTATTCTTTATTTCCTAATTGCCTGCTATTATGTTTCTTCCTGCCTCTGTCTCTGTTTTAGTTTTAGTCTATGTTTGTTCTTCCAGTATTTTAAGTGGAAGGTTAGGCTACTTATTTGAGACTTTTCTTATTTTTAATACAGGTATTTGAAACTATAAATTTTCCTGCATCTGCTATTTTACGTACATCTTTTATATTTTGTTGTATAATATTTTTACTTGCATTTATCTCAAAGTATTTTGTTTTCCCCTGTGATTTCTTCTTTGACTCACTGATTGAGTGTATTACTTTACACAAAATTTATGTTTCCCAATTTTCTTTCCATTATTGTTTTCTAATTTTATTCCATTTGGTCAGAGATCATATTTTCTATGATTTTATTTATTTAAAAAATGTATTAAGGCTTGTTTCATCATTCCAGATATTATCTATCCTGAGAAGTATTCTAAGTGTGCTCTTCTGTTGCTGAGTAGAATATTTTATGAATGTCTCGTTCCTTATAGTGCTGCTATGTCTGCTATTTCTGTGTCATTTATTTGTTCTGTTATTGACAGTGTGGTATCCATGTAACCATTATTGTTGATCTTTCTATTTCTTCCTCAATTTTTATTTTGGGTGTTGTAGTACCTTGTTGCTAAGATGTTATAAAATTGGTATATCTTCTTGGTGGATCAAACCTTTCAGCATTGCAATATTACCATAGAAACTTCAGCTTTCTTATGGATGCTGTTCACACAATTCTTTTTTCATCCATTGCTTTTAACCTCTTTGTGCTTCTGAATTTAAAATGTTTCTCCTGAAGACAGTTGAATTGGTATTTTCTAGTCTAGTCAGAAAATGTTATCATTTGATTGGATTATTTAATCCACTAATATTTATCAGTACAATTGATACAGTTGTATTTAAATCTACTATTTTACTTTTGTTTTTTGTATTCCCCATCTCTTTTTTGTTCCTCTATTTTCCTTCTTTATTTCTTTCTTTTGCACTCATTATTTTCTACTGTAGCATTTCAATTTATTATTTTTTCACAATATTTTTGCATTTTCATATCTTCTTAGCACTTATACATTTTACCTTCTAATTCTAATTCAGATTTATTTCGAACAATTTCAGTGAGATATGCAAACTTAGTTCTAACTCTATCTATTCATTCCCCAAGTTTACAGTGCTATTATTACCCATATTACATCTATATACTGTGTATCACAAAACTAACAACATATTTGCATAATTACTACTTTATATACTTTTGCATTTTTTATAGAAACTGCACAAAAAATGTAGAGTAAACATATATTCATATTGTTTGATATATTAGCTTTCTATTTATCATTTTTATTTTGAAAAAATGATTCCTGGCTGGGTGCCATGGTTTATGCCTGTAATCCCAGCACTTTGAGAGGTTGAGGCAGGAGGCTTATTTGAGCCCAGCTGTTTGAGACCAGCCTGAGAAACATCGCTTTAAAAAAAAAAAAAAAAAAAGCTGAGTGTGATGGCATGCACCTGTAATCCCAGCTATTTGGGAGGTTGAGGCAGCAAAGTCTCTTGATCTTGGGAGGTTACATCCTCAGGAAGCCAAAATGGTGTCACTGCACTCCAGCCTGCCAAAACAAAACTGTATCTCAAAAAGTACTACTACTACTACTAGTTCATCTTTATCAATATTCACTATTGGATGAGACATTATCATTGTATTTTTTAAATTGATTTAAACATAGTTTAATTTACTTCTTTGACTATATATATTTATAATAACTGAATTCTTGGCTATGTGTAGTATCTTCTGTTGCTTGCTTTTTATTTCTGTGCAGCAGTGTTGTATTTCTATTTCTTTGCCTATCTTGTAAACTTGTTTAGATAATATATTGTAGAAACTCTGGTTACTGATTCCCTCTTGCTGTTAGGTAATTTCTTTCTTATTGGTTCAGTATTTGACTGGACTATTAGGTAATGTTTATTTCTTTTACAGTGTAAAAGGTACAGTGTTGCTCTTCAGAGAAAGCAGCCTTGAACATGATGATAGTGGTTTTTGCAGTGTATTCCAAAACCAGCTTGGATGAGAGTGGTTTCTGCAGTGTATTCTTTGGTAGTCTCTCCGTGATCTCTCTGTGAAACTGTCCATGACTCTTAGTGTCACACTCAGTTATTAGCCCTTACTAATTACTAGCTCCATGCTCTATTGTTTTTGATAGTGTCTCAGGGAATAAATTCCTCCATAGTCTTATCCAATTAAATTGGGCTCATTTTCAGGGCTATGTTCATTCTAGGTATGAAAAAAATAGTAAATATCCTGTAGATAATGAAAACTAGTTTTTACTTTTGAAAAAAGGAACTATGAAAAAAGAATTATAAAGTCTAGAAGAAGTTATTTAATGCTGAGTTGGAATTGGATGTATAAATACATACTCATGGTTGAATACACACACATACACACACACATTTATACATAAGCTGGTAGATGTGGAAATAGAAAAAGATGCATGTGTAGATGTGAATACAAATACACATATGTTCTAGCCATGTCCACTAAGAGGGCAATAGTGTAATAGTAGCAGTGAGCACACCTAATATACAAATACTGGTATTTAAGAAACAAAGCATTCTTAGAGGATCCTTTGATTTCAGGACTGGGACAAGCAATATACAAGATGAACTCATAACATCTTTTATGCCAAAAGCTAAGTAAGTGTCAAAGAATAATTTGTATTTGACAAAGTACAGTGCAGTCCCCTTAACAGAAATACTGCTGGCTAAATATGTAAAATTTAACATTCAAATAAGTAATTATAGAAGTACAAATACTCCACAAGTCTACTTTGATGTGAGTAATAATTTTTGGTGAGTTATAACTCACAAAATAAAATAAATGTGTGCAAGTCAATGTTGATATGAAGATATAATTTAATGGTTACATTTTTTAATAGGATGATTGTTGGAAAATATGATACAAGATGTCAAATATCACTTCTGTAATAGCCTCAGGTTATAAATTTTTCCCAGGCATTAATTTAATATCTTCAACTCTCTATCATTATTTTGGTAAAATGACAACTCATTATTACATTTTCTAGTAAAAATTTAAAATTCTTCATTATTGTATTATATATTATATTTATATTGGAATATATAAACAAAATGCAAAAATGAATAACTCAAATATCAAATCTAAAACTTATTCTATGCCTGTTTCAACATTCTTTGTAACCAATAAAGTTAAAACTTTCCCAAAATTGTAGAACTATTAAACAACTACTAATGAAACATAACCATAAATTGCCTTAATTTAATTTTTATTTGTAATTTAAAAGCAATTAGAAAATTATAGAAAAACATGGTGTGATTATTCTTACAAGAACAGCAAATTAAGAAGCCCATTAAAAGGTTTTTTCTGTTAGGCCTGAAATCAAACTAAATTGCTCAGTTATATTTGTTATATTATACTTTAATAACATATCAACTTTTATTCTGATTATTAAATGGCCACATAAAACTTTTAATATATGAATATCTAAAACTACTGTAAATATTACAAATGTTGTTTTCCTTGTAAATAGTACAAACATTATTTTGCTTTTATTATAACGTGCTCAACAGTTACAGGTTTTAAATCTTCCTTATCATGTTTTTAAAATAAACGTGTACTTTACTGTAATATTTTTAAAGGTCATGGTAATTTATTTTCAGCTCAAGTCATTTTGTGGCATATTTTCTTCTCAGCACGTATGAAATTATACCTAGGGTTTCTATTTGCATATAAATAAGTTTATAGTAGTTTTTTTAAAAGCACTAGAACTATTCAAATTAAATTGAACATAATGGTGTGATTTTCTTTCAAGTCCTCAAAATAAGGCTGTTTGACATAAAATGTTGAGTGTTTTATTGTATTACTTAGCTGACACATTCAGGAACTTTCTGATGTGAACAGGTGGTTAAATATAATTTATCCATCTAAGAAACAAGCTAATACACATCACATACCTTTTCTTAAAATGTTTTCATTCGTATTATGGTTTTTACTAGTATTCTTTATGCATGTAATTTTAAAAAATCTTCCCCTAGAGTCATAGTTAAGATTTACAGAGAAGCTCTCTCAGTATTCAATATATAATTCCTTTAGCTCAGTTACATCTAGTTATCTTTGGACTTTTGTATTTGAACAAGTATGCAATATGACCCAGGGATTGAACTGGGAGAATGTATTGTGAACAAACATGAAACTTCAGAAAAATAGTACCTACGGAAGCATAGGGAACTTGACAAATGTATATGAATGAACATAGAAAGAAATTTAAAAAAAAGTGACAAGTTTAAAATCACGGAGTTTGGAGTCAGCTATACTCGGTTTGAAATTACAGCTCTACCGTTTGGAGAATCTCATGAGCTAAGGTGAATGTCTTAACCTCTTTAAAGTTTCTCTTTCCTACCTGAAATAATAATTATTTAGAAAATTGTCATAAATAAAAAATGAGATAAAGTATATAAGCATATAAAGAATTGCTTCCTTTATGCAACAAATATTTATTGAATGCCTGTTTAAACAAGCTTCCTAGCACTAAGGATATTGAAGAAGCAAGACGGACATAGTTTTTACTCTCATTAAAATTAGCTATTGTGAAAATTTTAACGTAGACAACAGAACAAGATGATTTTGAAATTGCGATCTAATCTCTAAGAAACAGATCATTTCAGTATGGTTTAACACATTGTAGGCTATAGAACCTTAATTATTAGAACCAATACAAATATAAGAAATAAAATTAGAGGTAAATTTAGCATATTTCTATAGATGTATAACTTTAAACAAATTATTATCAAAAAGAATTTATGGCTTATAAAGTGTTATATGTATAACAATTAAAACTTTGTTTTAGGAAGTTAAAGACAAGTTAGATTAAAAAAACTATTTTTTCATATTTTATTAATACTTATTCCACATATTTTATTAATACATTTTTTTTTTCTGAGACTGGGTCTTGCTCTGTTATCCATACTGGAGTGCTGGAGTGCTGGAGTGTATTCATGGCTGACTGCTGCTCTGAACCCCTGGGCTTAAGAGCAGTGGCAGTTCTTGTAAAAGAACTAACGGAAATATAAATCATAAATCCAAAGAGAACACAAATAGATTGGACAATGTACCTCCTACATCTAATTCAGCTCTGTTGCTGCTGATGAAGATGTTATTTACCATATCCAGTAAGATGAGTAAGTGTTCAAACTATTGAGGGCTTTATTTATGTTTTCATTTGTAGAAAAAAAGTCTTCGATTTCAAGATGATTTTAAATAATCTTTCTGAGGAAATCCTTTAGAGGTCATGTTCAGCCTGTTACTTTTTATTTTTGGTGATTGTAGTTTAATAAATAAGGGCCTTTTAGTGCTCAATTATGAAAAAAAAAAGCCTGGAATTTGTTTTTTTATTTTTTGGAGAAACAGGGTCTCATTATGTTGATCTGGCTGGTCTTAATCTCCGGGGCTCAAGCTGTCCTCCTCCTTCCGCCTCTCAAAGTGCTGACATTACAGGCTTGATACAATTCTTAAGTCAACAAGCTGAAAAGAAAACAAGTATATTAAAATACTTGGAAATTACATTTGGAAAAATTCATCTGAACAAAAAAATGCCAGCAAAATTAAATCTAAAACATTCCCTAAATAGAAAAGAAACAGAATTAAATGATCAAAGTAAAACATACAGCAGCAAATACTAAAATAAATTTTGCAACTACAACTTTTGAATTTACTTATTTATATATTGTTTTGTAAAAAATTAAGAATAAGGTGTGAATGACTTAATTTCTTGTCAGATCTTACAAATTCAACATATACATTAGAATGTAGTTTTAAGTATAATTCAAGGCCAAATTAGATAAATGCCATAATGTTGCATATGCAAGCCTAATATCGATGGCTCTGCTTTTAATTCTTGTGCTAGTCAACATTTTTATTTAAAGTTAAAATTCTTAATTCTGTTGAGAATATGAGGAAAATGTCCTCTTACATGTCTGATAGAACTGTAACTTGTCACAGCATTTGCCATAATCAATCCTTCATTATTGACCAAAATTAAAGTAAAACTTACCATTCAATAAGGAATCTAAATGTTTTGACTCTATTTTGAAAAAAAAAAAAAGAGCACAAGTAAGTAACAATATATGTACAGAGTTGGTTAATAGGTTTTTATGATGAGAAAAAATACTTTAAATAAGCTGTGTGACTGTCAATAATACTTTTTTAAAATTATACTTTAAGTTCTGGGGTACAGGTGCAGAATGTGTAGGTTTGTTACATAGGTATACACATGCCTTGAATTTGCTACATTCATCCCCCTGTTACCTACATTAGGTATTTCTCCTGATGTTATCCCTCCCCAATCCCCCCATCCCCTGCTATCCTTCCACTAGACCTCATCCCTTAACAGGCCAGAGTGTGTTATATTCCCTCCCTGTGTCCATGTGTTCTCATTATTCAACACCCACTTATGAGTGAGAATGTGCTGTGTTTGGTTTTCTGTTCTTGTGTCAGTTTGCTGAGAGTGATGGTTTCCAGTTTCATCCATATCCCTGCAAAGGACATGAACTCATCCTTTTTTATTGCTGCATAGTATTACATGGTGTATATGTCCACATTTTCCTTATCCAGTTTACCTTTCATGGGCATTTGGGTTGGTTCCAAGTCTTTGCTATTATAAATAGTTCTGCAGTCTATCATCGACGATAGACTGGATAGGGAAAATGTGGCACATATACACGATGGAATATTATGCAGCCATCAAAAACGATGAGTTTGGGTCCTTTGTAGGGACATGGATGAACCTGGAAACCATCATTCTCAGCAAACTGACAGAGGAGCAGAAGGTCAAACACCGCATGTTCTCACTCATAGGCGGGTGTTGAACAATGAGAACACATGGACACAGGGAGGGCAGCACTACACACTGGGGTCAGTTGGGGGGAAATAGGGGAGGGACGGGGGGGGGTGGGAAGCTGGGGAGAGATAGCAAGGGGAGAAATGCCAGATGTAGATGATGGGGAGGAAGGCAACAAATCACACTGCCACGTGTGTTCCTATGCAACAATTTTGCATGTTCTTCACATGTACCCCAAAACCTAAAATGCAATAAAATAAATGGGGAAAAAAAATAAAAAATAAAATAAAATAAATAAATAGTTCTGCAATAAACATAAGTGTTCATGTGCCTTTATAATAGAATTTTTATTAATGATTGAGGAATCACCACACTGTCTTCCACATTGGTTGAATTAATTTACACTCCCACCAACAGTGTAATAGTGTTTCTATTTCTCCACATCCTCTCCAGTGTCTGTTGTCTCCTGATTTTTTAATGATTGCCATTCTAACTGGTGTGAGATGGTATCTCATTGTGGTTTTGATTTGCTTTTCTCTAATGACCAGTGATATTGAGCTTTTTTCATATGTTTGTTAGCTGCATAAATGTCTTCTTTTGAAAAGTGTCTGTACATATCCTTCACCCACTTTTTGATGGGGTTGTTTTTTTTTCATGTAAATTTGTTTTAATTCTTTGTAGATTTCGGTTATTTGCCCTTTGTCAGATGAGTAGTTTCCAAAATATTTTCCCATTCTGTTGGTTGCCAGTTCACTCTATTGATAGTTTCTTTGGCTGTGCAGAAAATTTTAAGTTTAATTAGATCCCATTTGTCTATTTTGGCTTTTGTTGCCATTGCTTTTGGTGTTTTATCCATGAAGTCCTTGCGTATGCCTATGTCCTGAATGGTATTGCCTAGGTTGTCTTCCAGGGCTTTTAATTGTTAGGTCTTATGTTTACATCTTTAAGGCATCTGGAGTTAATTTTTGTAGAAGTTGTAAGGAAGGGATCCACATTCAGCTTTTTGCATATGGCTAGCCAGTTTTCCCAACACCATTTATTAAATAGGGAACATTTCCCCATTGCTTGTTTTTGTTAGGTTTGTCAAAGATCAGATGGTTTGTAGATGCGTGGCAGTACTTCTGAGGCCTCTGTTACGTTCCATTGGACTATATCTCTGTTTTGGTACCAGAATCATGCTGTTTCGATTACAGTAGCCTTATAGTATAGTTTGAAGTCAGGTAGCGGGATGCCTCCAGCTTTGGTGGTGTTTGTTATTGTTTTTTTGTTTGTTTGCTTAGTATTGTCTTGGCTTATGTGGGCTCTTTTTTTGTTTCATATGAAGTTTAAGGTAGTTTTTTTCCGATTCTGTGAAAAAAGTCAATGGTAGCTTGATGGAGATAGCATTGAATCTCCAAATTACTTTGGGCAGTATGGCCATTTTCACAATATTGATTCTTCCTAACCATGAGCATGAAATGTTTTTCCATCTGTTTGTGTCCTCTCTTATTTCCTTGAGTAGTGGCGTGTAGTTCTCCTTAAAGAGGTCCTTCACATCCCTTATTAGTTGCATTCCTAGGTATTTTATTCTCTTTGTAGCAACCGTGAATGGGAGTTCACTCATGATTTGGCTCTCTGTTTGTCTGTTATTGGTGTATAGGAATGCTTGTGATTCTTGCACATTGATTTCTTTTAAAAATATTTAAACAAAGCACCACGCTTTAAAGAAATCTGTCTTTAGGTATACCTTGAAATCTCATTTCAAAATTCTGTGTCTTTCCCTTTAAGTAATTACCTAATTTAGAATTTAATCTAGCTATTGCTTGAGAAGGTATCACTTGTGTTTATTTTTTATTTATTCTACTAACTATATACTAATTGTAACAATGCACATATCTCACTAAGCTAAAGAAACAAGTCTGCATTTTTTGTATGATACAACCTCAAAGTATTTTTCTCCTAACAGTTTTACCAGGATTACCAAGCTATTATTTTGGCATTAAAACTACTGAATGTCAGTAAAAAGATACAAGAGTTTGCAATGCTTTTTCAGTCATCTCATTTTATAAAAACTTTTCCACAAAGAGTGAGAATTGTTGCTATGCTAAGAATAGTATAAAATATTTTTATTAACATTAGAATAAACTTATTTATACATTTAAGAAATATTTGTTAGATACATTGGATATAGGTTGCATTATTTACTATTAGAAAAAGGAAATAAGTCAGACACAAATTAAGAATACAAAACAGTTTATTAAAAATATATATAGGAGAGGGTCAAATACATTTTCAACTATTACCATCATAAGAATTTGAATCAATAGATATTATTTAATGAAAAAAAGATAAAATAAAATAGCATTAAGCATTATAAAATTTTTCAGACCTACTTAATTCTTAGTTACTATTTTCCTTCGAATGAAATTTTATTTTTTCATATGCTTGGAAAAAATTTAAAATAATTCTATTTCTACTGTGAAACACATTTCGTAGAAAAGTCTTAGAAGCAAATAAAAGCACAAAATGTGTTGTAGAATGAAAAGGGCAGAATGATGTGCTGGAGAATGACATTCTCATAGCGAGAAATTTGAACAGATTTCTTAGCTGTATGTCATGTTAGGAAAACAGGAAGGATGCTTGCATATAAGAATATTGGTGATTTGAATGTAGGAGGTATGTTGTTTTTGTAGCATATGGAGCTAAGAGTATTTTATTCTATGGATGGCAAACTGGTTTTAATGTCGAAAGCTCCTAGGTTGCTATGCTTACCATATGCATCTAGGCAGTTTCCACTGTTTTCCAAGTGCAAAGGAATTTTCTTCAGCGGAGAGACTGAGACATATATGTGTGTGTGTGTGTGTGTGTGTTTGTGTGTGTGTGTGTAGTAAGCTTTTGATTCTAAAAGTAAGAAAAAATACAATATTATTTTTTCCTTATGTTGCAGATAAGACAGGATAAACTCTTTTGGTCCTGTTTAAATTATTGGGTATATTAAACAAAAAAATGATCAGGTTGCAACAGAAGCTTAGATATTTAAAGCATGATTCAATTTGTGACTTTTCTGGAGCAATACATACTACTGCCTCTTACTGCATATTGTGATACCTGAAGCTTTGGTTCACAAATAAGATATTATAAAACTGGTAATATTTTTTGCTATGATAAATTTAATAACCTCAAGAATAAATAAAACATAACCCAGAAGCAAAGAAGGGGTGAGTTAACGGTTTAGCTTGGTTATTCTTCTGGCAATGATGAACTAGCTTATCCAGGCTATTTCTGCCTGTCAAAGTGAGTCATCGAGGTAGAATATCTCTATCTAATTATGATAATTACATATTGTTCCATCTCTGGCTTGTTCTGCCTGCCTTAGCTCAGAAAGCAAGCCGTGCTACTAGCATGACATAATGTGTAACTTACCATGCTATTCATTGGGTAAGTTATGTGGCCACAGACTATAATTTATGTATTTTTTATTATGTCTTTTTTATTATATTATTGTTTATTTCATCATCTTTTATAATTTTTACAAAACTCTATAATACAGCTTTCCACTTTAAAGATGAGAACATGAAAGCTTATAGCTTCATGTACTTCATAAGCCCAGGCCTTAAACATTGGTCTACTTGGTTCTATCTAATACCGATTTTTAACTCCTCTATCACAGCACTTATAGATGATAATTCTTTTTTCCAAGAAAAACATATCTACAGATGAGCTGAGAATCTAGAGCACTCTAATTAGAGCTTGCCATTTTATTTCCTTGTGATACATTAAAGACAATTTCTTTGGCTGTTTAGAAAAAATTTCTTAGCTCAACTTTGAAAAATATGCATAAAACATGGTGAGGTGATAAAAGTAACCTGGATAATACTTATACTATAAGAAAGAATAAAAATGTGAGAGACAGGAAAAAGAAAATTTATATGTAGTGGCTTGAATATAGTGCCTTCCCAAAATTCTTGTCTACCTAGAAGCTCAGAATATGACCTTATTTGAAAATATGGTCTTTACTAATGGAACTAGTGAAGCATCTCAAGATGAAGTCATCATTGATTTATCCTGCATGAAATAATTCTCAATCTGAAATCAAATGACTGGTATCATTATAAGAGAAAGGAGAAGATTTGTGCAAAGGGAACAGGGAAGAAGATTATGTGAAGAGAGGGGCAGAGATTGGAGTTCTGCTGCCACAAACCAAGAAATGGTGTGAGTACCAGGTAGACTCTGCCCTAAAGGTTTTGAGGAGAGCATGGTCCTGCTGACAGCTTTGTTTCAGAACTCTGGCATCCAGAACTGTCAGAAAATGAATTCCTTTGGTTTTAACCCACCTACTTTGTGGTAATTTATTATCATAGCCTGAGGAATCCAATACATCATATAAATTATTTTATTCCATACAATTTAGGGATTGTTTCAGAATCCCTAAATTTTACAAGAAATGAAAAATAATAGCCTCCTATTTATAAAATCAGAGAAATGTGCTACATTTTGTGAAATCATAAAGAGTAGGTTGTTTTTAATAAACAAATAAAAGTAGGCTATGTGTTTGAATAAAGTGCCTACACACACACATACACACACACACACACACACACAGCTCTCAATGTATCACAACATGATGATGTTTGAAAGTTTAACATTGATTTAACAAGCATAACAGCTACAATAATGATGCATATTAATTACTAAGGTGTTCCTTAGATAAGCTCAGTCTTGCTTCAGGATGACTTCTCTAGATAGATAGATGATTGATTGATTGATAGATAGATAGATAGATAGATAGATAGATAGATTTAAAAGGGCATACCCCACATAATTATAGTAACAAACTTCTCTACTGCCAATATATTTCTAGATGTCTGTACGCAGACACACACATACACAAACACATGTATGATAGATAGATCTTGGCCGGGTCAAGTTTTTTTATTTGTACAGGTTAGATCTTATTTAATCAATGACCTAATTGTTTTTAGTGTGCTTGTTCTATCAGCTATTGGATGAAATGTGTTAAAGGCTTCTTTTGTGACTGTGGATTTGTCCATTTCTTCTTTTAGTTCTGCTAATTTTTCTTTACATATTGTGAACTATGGTATTGTACACACACAAGGTTAATATTGTGATATCCTCCTAAATGTTTAACTGCTTTATTCTTAGAAATGCTTCTCTTTATCTCAATTACTTTTTATTGCTTTAGAGATTAATTGTTTGGATAACATTAAAATACAGTTGACCTTTGAACAACATGGAGTTTAGGAGTCCTGGCAATCCATACAGTTGAAAATCCATATATAACTTTGACTTCCCCAAAACTTAACTACTAATAGCCTACCAATGACTAGAAGCCTCAAGAATAACATAATTGATTAATATATACATTTTTATATGTAATAAGTGTTATATGTTGTACTTTTTAAAACCAACCATAAGCTAGAGAAAAAATATTATCAAGAAAATAGGAAGCAAAAATATATTTAGTATTAAAATATATTTAATATTTTTAAATGGAAGTGAATATCCTAAAGGTCTTCATCCTTGTTGCCTTCACATTAAATAGGCTGAGGAGGAGAAAGATCAGTAGGGACTGGTTTTGCTGTCTCAGGGTGGGCAGAGGGAGAGGAGGAGCAGGAAGTAGAGAAGATAGACGAGGAGCAGGAAATAGAGAAGATAAACGAGCGGCAGGAAATTAGGGCACATGTGGTATAACTTTACAGAAATGCAGCCATTCGGCCACAGGCTTGGAAGTGTCTGTTCCCACTGCCTGGCCTCTTTCTGCTCTTAGTGCTTGCTTTGATCCTGGGACAAAGTTGAGGCTGAGCTTGGGTGCTGTCACAACCTGGCCAGGTGCACCCATGCTTGGGGCAGTGCTGACATGCCAGCCCCTGCTCTCTCAGCCCCCTCTAGACTTTGGGTGCTGATGAGTCCAGGAAGGAGTATGATAGGGTGCTGAGGGTGGCTTGGCATGGGCCTGCAGGTGCTCCTTGGCACAAACAGCTTGGGTGATGGCAGGAGACAGACAGGATCATGAATGGAAAAAGGTAAGTCTTTAGTGAAGCCCCACCTTCAGGCCACGGATGGCCTAATGCCTGGGGACTGGGGTAATGGATCAGAATGGGAACTCATGGTGCCTTTTCTGGGCCCAATATGGCAACCTATGAACCAATCAGCATGCACTTCCTCCCCTCTGAAGCCCATAAAAATCCCAGATTCAGTCAGACTTAAGGAGATGATCTGATGACCAGCTGTGGAGAAGAGCTACGCACTCCAGGGTTTCTTTTCTGCTGAGAGCTTAGCAGATGTTGGCACTCTACCAGCTGAGGAGAGGAGCTACCCACTCCAGGGTCTCCTCTCTGCTGAGAGCTGAACGCTCATTGGAACACATTGCCTCCAGAGAGTAGCTACCCACTGCAGGTCTGCTCTGGGCTGTTCTGTTACTCAATAAAGATCCTCTTCACCTTGCTAACCCCCCGCTTGTCCATGTACCTCTTTCTTTCTGGACACAGGACAGGAACTAGGGACCTGTTGAATGGCAGAGCTAAAAGAGCTGTAACAAAAATAGGGCTGAAACACCTCCCTTGCTTGCCACATTGTGGGCAATAAGAAGGAGAGAAGACGGGAGGAGAGATCTATGGCCCTTTGGAGAGCCCAGACTTAGGAGCTCCTCAAGCCAGGGCTGTGACCCCTTCTCTGGGGCTCTGTGGTTCCTGGAGTCTCCAAGCTTCCAGGCACCACAGCATTCCCCAGTGTCAGTCATGGAAGCTGCCTGTGGCATGTCTGGTTTAGCCAGAGACTCACAGGAAGTGGCATCCATGCCAATGTCTTGGGCTGCCTGCCTCACTGCAGCTGGCATGCCTGGCTATGTGCAGTGGCTGGACCTCATGTTTGCTCACTTACTCACTCCGTGCCACTTTGCACCTGGCTTGCTCCTGGCAGGTGTGAGATTCTCACCAGTAGCATGAGCTGAGTGCAGCCTGCCAGGCCAGGTGGGTGGAATGAGTCCAGAAGACCCAAGTAAAAACCTGGGCAATGGTGTCACTGGCCACAGAGGTTTATGGCTGGTGAAGCAACACCCCAAACATCCTATAACAGTAAGGAGTCACAACCACTACAATAAAAAACTGTTTGAAGAACAAAGCAGTGTTGAACATTGAATGAAGAACAAAGGAGTGTGTGAGTTCAGGTTACCAAAGTTCTCATTAAGAATTGGAGCCATAACAAAAACAGAAATTGACAAATGTGACCTAATTAAACTGAAGAAATTCTGCATAGTAAAAGAAGTATAGTCAGAATAAACAGGCAATCTACAGAATAGGAGGAAATATTTACTAACTACACATCTGACAAAGGTCTAATATCTGGAATCTATATGGAACTGACACAGTTTAACAAACAAAAAAAAACATAGACAAAGTGGGCAAAACACATTAATAGACACTTTTTTTTCTTTTCTTGTTTTTTTGAGGGGGAATCTTGCTTTATTGCCCAGGCTGTAGTGCAGTGGCATGATCTCAGCTTGCTACAACTTCTGTCTCCTGAGTTCCAGCAATTCTCCTGCCTCAGCCTCCCAGGTAACTGGGATTACAGGTGCCTGCCACCAGACCTGGCTAATTTTTGTATTTTGGTAGAGATGGCGTTTCACTATGCAGGTCAAGCATGATCCGCCCACCTCGGCCTCCCAAAGGGCTGGGATTACAGGCATGAGAAGACATCCAAGTGGCCAAAATGTGATACCATCTCACACCGGTTCAAATGTCTATTATTAAAAAGGAAAAAGATAGCTGATGCTGACCAGCCTGCAGAGGAAAGGAAATACATACACATTCTTAGTGGAAATGTAAATTAGTTCAGACACTGCAGAAAGCAGTTTGGAGATTTCACAAAGAACTCAAGACTACCATTTGCCTCAGCAACCACACTGCTAGGTATATATCCAAAAGGAAACAAATTATTCTACCAAAGACACATACACTTGCACGTTCATTGCAGCACCATTTACAATAGCAAATACATAGAATTAAATGCCCATAAGTGGTGGACTGGATAAAGGAAATGTGGTACATATACACCATGAAGTACTATTTAGCCATAAGAGAGAATGAAATGATATTCTTTTTTTTTTTTTTTTTTTAAAGAGTCTCACTCTGTCACCAGGCTGGAGTGCAGTGGCACAATCTCAGCTCACTGCAACCTTCATCTCCTGGGTTCAAAAGATTCTTCTGCCTCAGTCTCCTGAGTAGCTGAGACTATAGCCATGTGCCTCCATTCCCAAATAATTTTTGAATTTTTAATAGATACAGGGTTTCACCATATTGGCCAGGATGGTCTCGATCTCTTGACCTCATGATCTGCCAGCTTTGGCCTCCCAAAGTCCTGGGATTACAGATGTGAGCCACAGCGCCCGGCCACGAAATGATGTTTTTTGCAGCAACATGGATGCAGCTAGAGGCCATAATCCTAAGCAAATGAATGCAGAAACAGAAAACCAAATACCACATATTCTCACTTATACGTGAGTGTTAGACATTAGAGACACATGAACATAAAGATATCAACAACAGAAACTGAGGACTAATAGATGGGAGCGGGAGGGAGGAGGGCAAGGGTTGAAAAACTAACTGTTGGATATGATGATCAATACCTGGGATCACTCATACCCTAAACCTCAGCATCATGCAGTATACCCAGGTAACAAATCTGCACATGTATCCCTGAAGCTAAAATAAAAGTTGAAAAAGAAGAATTGGGGCTGTGAAGACCATTAAGAACTTTCATAAGAAAAGTTGTAGGAATGTGGTAAGGTAGAAATGCATGTATTGTGTTTAAGAATAAAAATGTGACAAAATGAAAACTTTCTTTGGAAAGGTTTGTTTTGAAACAATTATAAAAAAATGGGATGTGGAACAACAGAAGTGTCAAGGTAGAGTTTATATACCAGCAAAAACTTGCTTGAAGCTAATAGTCTATTCTGGAGAATAAGAGGGATTGATAGTTTAAAAGTGAAAATGTGGCCAGGTGCGGTGGCTCATGCCTGTAATCCCAGAACTTTGGGAACCCTTGGCAGGCAGATCAAGATGTCAGGAGTTCAAGACTAGCCTGCCCAACATGGTGAAGCCTGTCTCTACTATAAATACAAAAATTGGCTGGGTGTGGTGGCATGCGCCTGTAATCCCAGTTACTCAGGAGGTTGAGACAAGAGAATCCCTTGAACCTGGGAGGCAGAGGTTGCAGTGAGCTGAGACTGGCCACTACACTCCAGCATGGGTGACAGAGCAAGACTTAGTCATTGAAAAAGAAAAGTGAAAATTTGTAACTGAAGTGTTAAAATCTTTGCATCCATAGCACAAGACACTTACATTTGATAATCAGAGAGCCACATAGTCTTTGTAATGCTATTGTAATTTATTCAAAAATAAAAGAAGTATAGTTGTGTGTTTGATGATGTAAAATAACAGATTGAGGATGTGAAGACTTCTGAATTGCTTAGGAAATGAAAGACAAGGTCAGAAGCTAAAGTGATGCATGAGAAGACTAATAAGTGAGAAACATAAAAAATGTCATCACAGAGAGTAAAACAGATACTGAAGAGAAATAAAGTAAGTTTACTAGGGAGTACTGTGTGTCCACAGAAATTGATCATGAACATTTAGTGAGATTTTTGTAGTCTGTGATCTCTCCTGCCAAATTTCCTGCATATCTGTGTGCATGAAAAAAGTTTGATTGGTAAGTTCTTCAGGAGAGAAAAATTCCCACGTGATTGTGAAAAAGATAAGTTGCAATTCGTAAATTTTTGAAGGAAATTGAAGATCTCAATGGGGTCAAATGATTAGTACAGTTAATGCTTGTAAAAATAAGAAACAGGTTATAATTGAAGGGTTTTTAAGTAAAAATAGATTTTGTAGCTAATGCAACATATGCTAAGTATAAAGTTTATGATATAATATAAAAATACAATAATTGGATGAATCAGAGCTAAAGATCATTAGACATCTAGAAGTCAAGGAACTTAGAGGCAAGTGGGCAGGGTGGATTTATCATATGTAAGTTGAAATTTACAAAGAATGGAAAGGCTAGTAACAAGCCAGGTGCTAAACTTGATACAATGTTGAAAAAGATACCGAAATTTATGGTTAACCTACTTTCGGCCAAATGCAGAGGGTGACAAAGCTGAATGTCGTCGACTTAATGAAGAACTTTCACAAGCAGAGAAAACAAAGTTTGTAGGTAACCTCAGATTGCAAGAACACCAACCCTACCTTACAATTTTGATGTACATGACATGAGTCTAAATACTCAGGATAAACTTAAGAGAAGAAAACCCCCTTTTCAATTAAGGTGGGAGAACAAATACTATGAAAGAAGATGATGATTTAGTAGAATGATCTGGTCAAAAACAGGAATTTTCTGGACATAGTGGAACAAGTTTAGAAGGAAAGGGAGAGGAGTGAGGAGATGATAATAAAAGTATATGTAGAACGAGATAAGAGGAAATAATGCATGCCTTTGGAGACTTAGGTTTCTGGTAGAATTGAGTCAGGTGAGTATTATGAATATTTTTAATCACTTCCACGTGAAATTATCAAGGGATAGTGAATAAAATAGGCAAGTCTCAGCTTTGATGGAGCTCATGTTGTAGCAGGCAATGTCTACAACTTATATAGTTATATATAACTGTATAAGATATGTGGTGATAGCATTGTGGACAAAGATAAAACCAGATGCAGAATATGGTGTATTAAAGTAGTGATAGAGTGCTATTTCACATTCAATATCTGGGGAAAAACCTGTGTTAAAATCAACTTTGAACAGAGTACTGTGAGTATGGGGATTATGAGAGAATAAAGAGGGGAGGTGGTTGGGAGCCAGAACATGGAGGGCCTAAGGAACTACTGTAAGGCTTTGACATTTACTCAGAATGAATGGAGACCGCTGCCCGATTTTAAGCAGAAGGGAGATTTTATGTGTCAGACATTTTAGAAGTGGTATTCTGACTGCTCTGTTGAGAACCAGAAAAAGTTCTTTATTGAATGGATTTTGAAGATAGAGTCCACATCAGTTGTGCTGTATTACAAGTGATGCAGAACAGCAATAACCAAGGAGATCTCTAAATGTATGTGAGAGGTTTTCTCCTGTTGAACAAGATAGTCTATATTAAGGCTGAAAAGAGAGAAGAGTGGGTTTGTGGCTGGGAAACAGGTTGATTTTATTTTATCTCACTTTTAAGACAGAGTTTTGCTCTTGTTGCCCAGGCTGGAGCACAGTGGCGCCATCTGGGCTCACCGCAACCTCCACCTCCCGGGTTCAAGTGATCTTCCTGCCTCAGCCTTCCAAGTAGCTGGGATTACAGGCACACATCACCATGTCTGGTTAATTTTTTGTATTTTTGGTAGAGACAGGATTTCACCATATCGGCCAGACTGATCTTGAACTCCTGACTTCCGGTGATCTGCCTGCCTTGGCCTCCCAAAGTTCTGGGATTGTAGGCATGAGCCACCGTGCCCAGCAGAAGGTTGATTTTAGACATCTAAGTGGAACTGACAAGTCGGTAGACTGTTAAGTGGATTGATATAAACTGGGGATGCAATCTGGAAGTAATTAGCATATAGTGGTGTTTATATCCACGAGAGTGGTGGAGATCATGTGAACAGTGTGTAGTTTGAGCGAAGGAATTACTGAATAAAGCCTATGAGACTCCATATTTTAAGGGTTAGAAGGTGAGGAAGATCCAACAAAGTTGTTGGCAAAAAATGGCTTAAGATGGAAGAGGAGAACTAAGCGCTGCAAACATGAGAGCTGTTCCTTCCCTTCCTTCCATCCTTCCTTCCTTTAATTTCCTCTTTCTCCTTATTCTCAGCTCACTTATTTTCCTCCCTCCAGTTTTAGCTTTTGTTCTCTCTAATTTTACACGTCTTTTTCTTTCCTTTTTTGAGGGGTTCTTTTTATTTTAAAAAATATTTTAGGAAATGCCTTCGTTATGGAATGCCTTATTTATCACTAAGATTCCAGATGGCTTCTTTCTTTCTTTCTTTCTTTCTTTTTCTTTCTTTCTTTCTTCCTTTCTTTCTTTCTTTCTTTCTTTCTTTCTTTCTTTCTTTCTTTCTTTCTTTCTTTCTTTCCTTTCTTTCTTTCTTTCTTTCTTTCTTTCTTTCTTTCTTTCTTTCTTTCTTTCTTTCTTTCTTCTTTCTTCTTTCTTTCTTTCTTCTTTCTTTTTCTTTCTTTCTTTCTTTCTTTTTCTCTTTTCTTTTCTTTTCTTCTTTTCTTTTCTTTTCTTTCTTTTCTTTTCTTTTCTTTTCTTTTCTTTTCTTTTCTTTTCTTTTCTTTTCTTCTTTTCTTTTCTTTTCTTTCTTTTCTTTTCTTTTCTTTCTTTCTTTCAGACGGAGTCTTGCTCTGTCGCCAGACTGGAGTGCAGTGGTGCAATCTCGGCTCACTGCCATCTCCGCCTTCTAGGTTCAAGCCATTCTTCCACCTCAGCCTCCCGAATAGCTAGGACCACAGACGCGTGCCACCATGTCCGGCTAATTTTTTGTATTTTTAGTAGAGATGGGGTTTCACTGTATTGGCCAGGATGGTCTTCATCTCTTGACCTCGTGATCCGTCCCCCTCGGCCTCCCAAAGTGCTGGGATTACAGGCGTGAGCCACCGCGCCCGGCTGATTTCAGATGCTTTCTTAAGAAAACACTTAATGAATTATCGGAATTCTTATAGTTACCCATTTAATATGGTTTATGTGTAAGATCTCTTTTTAAGCATTTCTCTAGTATGTGTTGGTAAGAAAAGAAATGAAGAATCAGCTCTTTACAATTATTTAGCAAGATTTAGGCAAAGCCTTTCAAAATTATTATGGTCTTGATCAATGTGATTAATTTTCTATGTACAGAAACTTGGAATTGAAGAGCAATCTTTAGAAAAATAAATTTGCAGTGACACAATTGTATAATTTGCAAATAATTAAAGATGGATATTAGTTTGCATTTATGAAGGCGAATTGTTCTGAGTGGTTTTAGAAGAGAAAAATAACATTCCACAATTTACCAAAAATATAAAATGTCTGATTGAGAAAATCATTTTGAATTGCTGCTAAAAATTTTCAAGGTGCCATTAAGCTGGGATATACTGTATTTGAAATTGAAGAGAAACCTATTCCTATAGTTTTGCATCTTTATTCATGGATCTCTTTTTTTTGTTGTTGTTGTTTTCTTTTCTTGGAGGCTAATTTAACAGAGATTGAAGCTAATTTTGAATGAAATGTTCTGATTTACTTATTATTCTTCCAGACTCACTAGGGAGCCTCTGATGGAATGTTGTAAAATTTTGCTATTTGACAGCTAAATACATCTCACATATAAATAAAGCTATGTAATGGTAATATAACTCTGGAAAGCTGATTATTAGAAATAATAAAGTCTCAGGGGAATTGTAAAGCCCGGAGCTATGTTTTGAGAATTAGAATAGCTCAAGGCCATAATGTTGCCCAGCTACTGAAACAATAACACACTCTTATTTTGAAAATCTTTCTTAGACAAGTATGAACTATCTTTAAGTTTCAGCTCAAATTTTCTTTTAAAAAAGAACATCACCATGTTTCTCTAACCATAGATGCCAATACTTCATACAATAAACAATTTAATATTAGGCACTTATAGTTGTTTTGTTATAAATTTCATTTAAAAAAATTAGTCAGAACTTTAAATTTTATTTTTATAAATGACCTAGGTACCAGGTTCATAAATAGAAGAACTTTTAAAATGTCACTTCCTATCCTATCCTAGCTTTTAAAATTTGGGTAGGTCACTTTATTTTTGGAGATTCCAATTTTTATCTGTAAAATAGAATCAAAGATTCTCTTTTACATATTCAATACAGCTATTACAAGACTGAAATTTGATCTTTGAAGTAATGATGAAAAAGTATATATAATTTATAAATTAACTAGAAGGGGAAAGAACATTTCTTATTTATTGTTATTATGCTTTAAGTTCTGGGGTACATGTGCAGATTGTGGAGGAGTTTTACATAGGTATACACATTCCATGGTGGATTGAAGCATCCATTCCCCCATCATATACAGTAGGTATTTTTCCTAATGTTATCCATCCCCAATCCCCCCACCCCCTGCTACACTCCCCTAGCTCTCTCACTCCCCAACAGGCCCTGGTATGTGATGTTCCCCTCCCTGTGTCCATGTGTTCTCATTGTTCAAAACCCACTTATGGGTGAGAACATGTGGTGTTTGGTTTTCTGTTCTTGTGTCAGTTGCTGAGAATGATAGTTTCCAGCTTCATCCATGTCCCTGCAAAAGACAAGAACTCATCCTTTTCTTATGACTCCATAGTATTCTATGGTGTACATGTGCCACATTTTGTTTATCCAGCCTATCATTGATGGGCATTTGGTTCGGTTCCGAGTCTTTGCTATTGTAAACAGTGCTGTAATGAACATATGTGTTCATGTGTCTTTATAATAGAATGATTTATAATCCCTTGGGTATATACCCAGTAATGGGATTTGCTGGGTCAAATGGTATTTCTATTTCTAGATCCTTGAAATATCGCCACATTGTCTTCCACAATGGTTGAACTAATTTACACTCCCACCAACAGTGTAAAAGCCTTCCTATTTCTCCACATCCTCTCCAGCATCTGTTGTCTCTAGATTTTTTAATGATTGCCATTCTAACTGGTGTGAGATGGTATCTCAATATGATTTTGATTTGCATTTCTCTAATGACCAGTGATGATGAGCATTTTTTTCATATATTTGTTGGCTGTATAAATGTCTTCTTTTGCAAAGTGTCTATTCATATCCTTCTAAAGTCAACTATGAGGTCTGGACTATCCTAAGACCAGGCATTGATGCTGCAAGAAACACATGCTAAAGATTTTGTTTTATGAGGAAAGACATAAATATCTTCAACATAATGTTAGCAGGTAAAATGAGCATGTAGATTTATTCAGTCCGTTTATTCTCTATGTATAAACAAAGACATAAAAATTGAAAAAAAAAAGAAGTCCAATTACCTCTTTTTACAGATTGCTTGACTCCAAGGGGTCTGGAAAGTTTCAAAAAATTATAAGCATTCCAATTACTGGTAGGTTCAGAACAGTTTCATGATACAAGATGAACATACAAAAGATAATTGCATGCCCACGTAATAGCAATGAACACTTGTAATTTAAAAGAAAAAAATTACTTTAAAACCAAAAAAAGAAAAAAAAAACAGGTATGTATTAAAATATACATATAATTTGTATGCTAAAAAGTGCATAATTTGCATAAAGTGAATCAAAGGATACATAAAGGGAGCAATATGCAGTGTTCACGGAGCAGAAGACAAAATACTTCTAAAATGTTAATTTTTCTCAATCTATAGTTTTATTCCAATCTCAATAAAAATTCTAGTAAGCTCTTTTGTGGATGCTGACATCCACAAGCTGATACTGAAAGTTATATTAGAAAGCAAATCAACAGGAATAGCCGAAACAATTTTGAAAAGAGTTGGAGAATCCACACTTGGGGATTTCAAAACATATTCTAAAGGCACAGTAATGAAAATGCTGAGTTTGCAGAACTGTATATTAAATGTGTTTATTGATTAAATGAATGTATATTGGTGAAAAGATAGACACATAGATCAGTGAAACAGAACAGAGTGCAGAGTAGACCCACGCAAATGTATTCAACTGATTTTCTTTTCACAAAGTTGAAAGGCATTTCAATGAACAAAAGATGGTTTCTTTCAACAAATGATTGTGCAATAATTGGAAACACACTTCAACAACTAATATATATTACAAAATAAGTCAGTAAGAAATATAATTTGTTTGCCAGCCATTTAATATGTCATTTTCATGAGCAAACCAAGCATAATTGTTAAAAACAAGTGAGTTAAATAGATGTAAGATAAAATTCCCATGTGAAATGTGAAAGATGTCCTCCCTATACTGGAAGGTTTTTAATTATCTTATTGTCAAGAACAGAAAGTTGAGGCTGAGGGATATCTGTACAATGATTTAATTTTTAGGCCTAATTAAAAAAAAAAAAAACCCAAAGAGGATAGAGATTAAATTTTGCCTCCCCTACAGATTTTTATTATCAAAAGACTAAAGATAGTTGGTATTGCTAGTAAACATGTCCTGTACCACACTGAAAACTTGTACTAAGAAGAATCATATGCTTCTAGGAATTACATTCACAGATCTGCCAATCTACAGAATGCTGGTGTTCACAATTGCTTGCTTTCTAACTTTCACTGGATATTAAGATTCCTGAGAGTTAAGAATTATAATTCTTACATGTAACTAAAATTACTAGGAACAATGTGGAGGACAATTCCAGATGCAGGTACAATAATACCCCCAACCCATAGTTTTATTTTCTATAGTTTCAGCTATCCCTGGTCAACTATGTTCTGAAAAGGTTAAATAGAAAATTTCAGAAGTAAATAATTAATACATTTAAATTGTGTGTTGTACTGAGTAGCATGATGAAATCTCATACCATCCTACTTTGTCTGCCTTGGATGTGTTTCATACCTCTGTGCAGATTATCCATGTTGTATATTCTATCCACGTGTTATTCACTTAGTAGTCATCACAGTTATCAGACTGACTGATTTCAAGAAGGGTGAGTACAGTACGACAGATATTTTGAATGAGAGAGAGAGAGAGAGAAACATTATTACAGCATATTGCTCTATTTTATTATTATCGTTGTTAATCTCTTACTGTGCCTAAATTAAAAATTAAGATTTATCATAGGTATATATGAATAGTAAAATTTACAGTGTATAATGTACTTCTCTGAAGTTTTAGGCACCCACTGGGGGATTTGGAAAGTAGTATTTTTTTAAAAAAGGAGAAGGGTGATATTATATAAAGAAGGTAAGATGTATTTTTGGTAAAGATGCAAGATACCCGGATGTGTTTGGTCTTGTTAAGGAAAAAAAGAAATTTTTTTTCTTTTCACAATGTAGAATGACTAGTTGTTCCACAATAAAAAAGTTATAAAAGAGAAACAGAATGGATACAAAAAATTGTGGAAGTTTTGTAGGAAATGAACCTTGTCATAGGAAATTAATGTGTGACTAAGCTAAGACTTGAACTTACACTGTTTTTAAACTGAGCATTAATATCAAAAAGAACACTGATGCAAAACTAGAATCTGGTCCTCTCTGTTAAAACAAAGTTTGCTTAGCGTATTGATCTACAATGTAGCTTTCTCTATTTGCCTTTGAGGCCTTTTAATTATCACTCTGGTCAAATAAATATTGCCTTACAGTGACTTGTGATTTTATTTAAACATATGTTTTAAACTTTTGGACATTCTTGACAACTTTAAAATGTAAAATCCTAAATTAAGTTCTTTGAACTTGAATGAACCTAGTGAATTTCTAGTGAGCTTCCTGTAGTATCTCGACAGAATTTGTGCTTTCTCCTTATAAAAAGTGAACTGTTAAACTAATTAGACTTATTTGATATGTTTAATTGCATGGTAAGTACTGTCAAATAAAAAGTGATGTTGATGAAAGTACTGTCAAATAAAAAGTGAATCTTCTTTAAATCACATTGTATAAGTATGTAATTAATATGCTTCAGCAATTTTACAAAATTCCTAGAAATCTGATAATCCTGGCAAAATGTTTTCATTCTTAATTCTAGTTATCTTAAAATATTGTATGTCACAGAAGTAATAAAATTTCCTTTTTAATAGTATTAAAATAATCTCTCATCAGATCTTTGACCGTAGCTATTTTAAGGCTTGTCATCCACAGACAGTTAATTATTTTACTCTGACACTTTGCTGAAAGCTATTGAAATACTATAAACTAAAAGTGTTTTGTCTTTGAATTCATAGAATGAACTCTAAGAAGTACAAGTTTCTGATAACTTTAAGATATCCCATTGGTCTGAGTAAGAATTCCCAAAAGTCTAATGGAGAAACTGATTAGTTCATAAAACAGAAAACACAGCATCAAGCAGAACAAGAACTAATTAAATACCAAGGAAATAAATTTTCACGATTAGTCATCCAGAACGGAAACTGTTACGATATGCAATTGAATGAACTCCATAAAATTGACCCAAGTCCAATGACCTATGATAGCCTATTTAATACAATGCCATTTCCCTCATTCAAAAATAAAATGGCTATCTGAAAGAATTTAAATTTCATTTTAAGTATGGATTTATAGAGGACCTAGAAGTCCACTTAGTTCTTGCTGAATCCTGTTTCCATTTTTAAAAACTGCACTCCATGACTCATGGAGCAGATAGTATAGTACAAATTATGAAAAAAAATTGCTGTATTCACTGCTTTAAATTTATAAAAAATGGTTTAAAATTAGGATTTTATTTGTCAAGCCAGAATCCTATGAAGACAATAAAAACTTCAGGTGATACACAGATGGTACGTTTTTGCCACCTGTTGGATAATTTGAATACTTACAGATGGGTTTCTTTCAATTACTATCCTTAATGTAATATCACAATGTTCTTGTAATCGTCTGTATGTTCTCTGAATGAATAGACACTTTTCCATGCAAGAGAGCTGATGCTAGAAATGTAACTAAAGGTGATTTAAAAATGCGTTTTCAAACACATTTCTAACACATCACGTGATTTCATGTGTTATGAGTTATAAAACATTTAAATAAGGTATTGAAAACACAATGGTATTACCATTGTTTCTACCATGTTTAATCTTCTAGGAATATTGAAATGACAAATGATGTTTTAAAACTGAAGTTATCTGTGAACTGAATTGACTAGATTGCCTTGATCACAGGTATTACCATTGGCCATTATAACAACCAGATCCACTCTTACTGGAAAACACAATTTAAACCCTCAACCCCCTATAAAATAGTTATTAAGATATCTATATCTTTAATAATAGAATCTAATGTATCTCTCATTCTCATAAACTCGGATATACCTACACACTGAAAGACTTTAATGCATTATGCCTATGTATATTTTCGCAAGGTAAATTGAAGCCTTCCAAAACCCACCAGCTGATGACAACCTAGAACCTGGTCATTCACAATCTAGAACTTAAAAATTGGGCATTTTGCAAATGACACCAGAGAAAGATGTCCCTGGAGCCCCTTTGCAAGGGACCATATCAAGTTCTTCTTACTACTTACACTGCAGCAAAAATTCAAGGCCTTGAGCCTTAGGTTCACATCTCTCAACTCAAGGGGCGCTTTCACGCTCTTGGAACTGTATACTCATTGGACAAGGGAGGCCTATTCCCAGAAGCAGGTGACATTCTAGATGTGGACAGCTTTCTCAAGATTATGAATCACAGCTTCTTTCTGCTGTCATCATGAAAGCTTTGTACTTTTTTCTCTTTTTCCCGTTCCATTTTTTTGTTCATGTGTGGCAATATAATTCTGTGGTTAATGTATCACAATCAATATCTTCTGCAGGAACTTGACTAAATTATGGATGTGTCATCCTAAACCTAAATCCCTGCATAATATTACAGATCCTCTGGTTTATCCTGTAACAAATTTCACTGATATTTCAGGTGTGACTATCTTTTAAAATTGCACATCTTATCTTTTTTTACATTAATATAAAGCTGGGCTTTTAGATTCACATATTCAAATCAGTTGTTTAAATATAAGAGTAGTCAAAAATACTTATAGTAGTCAAAAATAACTCAGCTGTGAAAAAAAATGCTGAAAATGGAATAAGAAAATGAAAGGGAAAGATAATTTAACAGTTGGTAGAGAAATTTATAAACTTTATTCTCTAATTGTTAATAGTCTTCAATTGTGCAATAATTCAATAATTTATCCTTGGATAAAAAGTACCAGTTCTTTCCTACTGACGACCCCTAATATACAAGTTGTTCCACAGTTGTTTATTGTGCCCCTCCAAGAAATATTTTTGTCTATGGAGGATTTAACAATAAGCCATATAAAAGCACAACTTCACTCAATTAGTAGGAAATAAGTATCTCAAAAAGGAAAAAATAAGAGATTAATGTAGATTAGGAATTCTAACAATACTAAAGTTGCTCCATAACCAATCAAAAACTGAACATTGTCTATACACCTTAATTTGCACTATACAATGCAGAAGAATGTATTAGTGATTTCTATTAATTACGTCTTTTGGTATAATGCTTCCTCTCTGTCATATATATATATATATATGATTATGATTAGAAATATCCTGCAAACATTAGCTGCTAGAGCTGTCTCTACTCATAAAGACTGTAGTTGCTCAACAGAATTATATAAACTCCCTTGTTAACATTGTTTTAGATAACAAGACTTCCTTAAATTGTCTGTTGGCTGAAGAAAGGGGAGCGTGTGATAACAGCTAACACTTCCTACTGCACTTGGATAAATATATCTAGTATAGTAGAAACTCAGTTGTAAAAAAACTAACAAACAATGAATGTGTTTTTAATAAGTAGATTTACCTTCTGGCTGATTCTTTGATGTATTGTTTTTAATAAGTTTGGTTCATGGGGGCCTTGGTTACAGAGCATATTTCAAACATTTGAGATTATCCTTCCCAGGTAGTCTCCCTTGTGAGCTATATCCTCTCAAGAGTCTTAAATGTTTGTATGTAGCCATCTACTGTGTGTCAAATGGTCTCACTCCAGTTTTAGCAACGTAAATCTGAAAATAGCACAAGTAATTACTCAACTAACTTGACATCATGACTTGTATATTCCATACCAAATAAATCAATTTTGATGGTGACAGAATGGTATCAAGACTCAAGGTTTTGATCAATTTCTCAAGATAGAGAGAGTAATCAAAAGGGGAGAATTATTAAACAAAAATAAACAGGAAGCCGTTGAACTGAGGCTTTCCGTATTTCGAGTTTCTGTGTAACAAACTGCAACCTAACTTAGTACATAAATCCACTGAAACCTAACTTAAAAGTATAGATTTTGTAACAAGTAGCCAGGGTTCAGCTAATCACAAGGAGCCAAGATTCAGCCAATCCCAGGCAGCCAACTCATTGTACTATGGGCATATAAGCCAAATGCCTAATTAAACCATGGCTCTGAAAGATAGTTGCCTCGCTATAGCAAATCCAATGATTTATCTACTGAGTTCCTGTGTTCTACTATAAAAGCTCACTGCTCATGCAGCTGTGCAGAACTCTCTGAAGCTTTTTTGTTTCTGAGTGCTGCCTGACTCATACATTGTCCTTTGCTGAGATAAACTGTGTTCAATTTAATTTGTCTAACGTTCGGATTTTAACATCAAAATACAGGCTATGTTCAATTTAATTTGTCTAATGTTTGGATTATAACACCAAAAATACTAAAACACACAATTCCTTTGCCAGAGGAAAGAACTGTGTGTTTTAATTTTTTCAAAGACTTAAAGAAAATCTTCAGTCAGGTGATAAGTAAGCTCAACATCATAAAAAGCATAAGAGAAGTTTTGACCTTTCTGTCATAGAGAAGCTGCTGAAAAGTGCAAATCTCTGCCCTAAAAGATGTCAAGGCTTCACAGAAAACAGAGTAAAAGCCTTGTAGCTTCTTGTAACAGAAGAATGCCCATTACCATGTACATAACCATGCACAGCAATGCCCATCACACATACTAGGGCCTTTTTCCATTTTTTAGAGATGACATAAATCTCTTGGAATTGTGTACTATTCAATATAAATGGGCAGGAATGCCCAAGATTGACTTATTCCATATCTGGGTATTACTGATAAGTCAGGGAGGTGCTCACATCATATTAAATTCTTTTAGAAATTTAAAACACAGTTATGTTTCCAGTACATTAGTTTTGCAGAATAAATTCTTATTTACTAATATATTGGATACCTGCAAATAGGATTGTGTCATTTTTTGGGTGCAGCGGCTCACGCCTATAATCCCAGCACCTTGGGAGTTTAAGGTGGTGGATCACCTGAGGCCAGGAGTTCGAGATCAGCCTGGCCAGCAGAAAGAAACCTCATCTCTACTAAAAATCCAAAAATTAACTGGCTGTGGCGGCATGTGCCTGTAATCTCAGCTGCTTGGGAGGCTGAGGCAGAAGAATCACTTGAACTGGGGAGGCAGAGGTTGCAGTGAGCCGAGATCATGCCCTTGCACTCCAGGCTGGACAACAGAAGGAAACTTTGTCTCAAAAAAAAAAAAAAAAATTATGTCATTGGAGAAATTGGGCTGAAAGATGGCAAACAGATTGTTTAAATAGAAAAATGTTCCCTTGGTTGGTAAAATGAGACTTGTTGGTAATAATGTTAGAATGTTCAGCTTTTCTATGTACAAATAATTCTTGATTTTCAAAAACAGGTAAAATTATTCCACGTAGAAAAATAAGATTATTGATAAAAATATTAGAACAGCTGAACCCATAAGTGGGTACACATTCTACAAAACAATTCTTGTTAATGATTTGCCAGATTTGTTTTTAACAAAATTTTAGAATTACCTAGAATAAATATAAATTATATATATGCATAAAGATAATTTTTGAAGTTGCACAGTTACTTTCTACTTAAAATATACATTGATAGCTAACATATAATACAGCTTTTAGTAATCTTTTAGTTAAAGAAAAATATTAATCCTATTCTGTTAATTTTTATGTATTCATATTAATATATATATTCATATAAACTAAAAGGTTAAAATTAAAAGTGAATTCATATCTCAAATACATATTATTTTAACTCTGTACATTTCTTCTCTTTTTTTCTGAGTATGAAATACTTCAGATCTGTCTTTGATTCAGAAATTAATATAATGCTAATAATATTCCAGTGTTGTCTAGTAAAACATAGAGATATTGAGATTAGAAAAAATAAATTCAAACCGTAATATAAACTAATCATATATTTTTTGAGGTACATAAAAACAAGTACAAAATTAAGTCTGATAAACGTAGTAAATTGATTACATATTGTTGGAAATACTTTCCCATTTATTATTTTATTTAGTCATTCCTCACATTTCAGGTTACTATTTGAAGATAATCAAATTTTCAGGAATCTTTGGAAGCATGATTCTTCTGAAAGCAAATAAACAGGTATAGCTATTATTTTTATACTTACAGAAACATACTATTGATGGGATTTAAACTCTTCTGTACAAACTGAAACAGAACTTAAAAATTATAAACGAAAGATAAATGGTCTTTCTTTTTCTAATAGAGCCATGCTAAGTTATTGGAATTAGCAAATGGATTACAGGTTTAAACACAAGCAAGGAAACAAACGAATAAAACTGAAAAACACCGTAGCAATAGGATAACAAGAACTAAAGACGCAAATTTAATTGACATGCAGAAAAATCAAAGATTAAGAGAAAAATGTAAAAGCAGACCAAAACAATTACCTTCACTTGACTGATATCTGACAGCCAGAAGATAGTAAAATATCTTCAATTTGCTGGAAACAATTAATTTGCCTACCTAAAATTCTATAACCAGTGACAATATTTATGAAGCATGGAGGAACAATGTAATTGACATAAACTAAGAGAGCTCACTCCCAGGAGACCCACAGTAAAGCAAATTATAAAGGATGTATTTTAGGTAGCAGGAAGTTATTCCAGGAGAAGGTGTGTTTTATAAGAAGTAATAAAGCACAAAAAGCTGAAATAACAATTTCAAGCTAATCAAAGATAATCCCTGTGTGTTTGTGAGTATAGTAATGAATACTGATTCTTAACCTTTACTTCTCACAAATATTAGGAAGTGAGAGTAGTGAGTTAATTTATAGCTAAAAATTTTGAATTATATCATGGAAAAACACCCTTCAAGAGTGGCTTACTCTTTTGCTTTAAGTTGTTTGTATTTTTTTTATGAGCATGTACATTTTGTATAATAAAATAGAAATTATAAAACTGATTAAGTACAGAGATTATTATCACCATAAAGAAGAATTAATTGAGTGGAGTTCTAAAATTTAACGAGTTACTCTGCTAACGTGATTTTTATGGTCATTTTTACAACTTCAGATTAGTTTAGTACTGATGCACATCAAAATATGTTGTAAATGAACAAGGTTAAGTAATCAACATGCATGACTTCAAATTCCTCAATGTCATTCAAGTAAAATGGAATAACTTAATAAAGTCCATCAAAGGGCTTAATCAGAGTCTACTTTTAATAAATGGCAGGGATGATTCACTTTAAGAAAACTTTATGTCCTACCATATAAATTTAATTTGTTGAGTTACATTATATAATCATTATTTATTGTATATTTAAATGTGACTAGTATTTTTTAAAAAAGTTTCTGCTAGTAACGTTAAATATTTCTAACAAATGATTTGTTTTAAAATAGTGGAGCCTCTAGCCTCTAGCCAGAGGTATGTATGAATTCCAAGGAGGAGATTTCTTTGTAATTTTTATAAAAATTGTTCCTTTTTTTTAAAGTGAGTACTCTTATCCATAATCAAACACTGGTTTTATATGATTAACAAGCATCTAATGATTGAATTAGAAATATCAACATCAGCATTGGGCTCTAAATATCTATTACTGGATGAAATTTACTAATGTTACTTTATAACTATTTATGAATTATTTGACTGAATAGTAAATGCTTGCTTACACATACAATTTATTTCTTAAGTTTCATGATGATTAATTATGATATTTCTTAGGATAGATTCTATTTAGTGTTTCACCTTCCTATTACATATAGCCAAGACATTAAACAACTAGATTTTCTCTCCTTAACACCTTTTGAAAGGATTCAATTTAGTTTTGTTTTTGAAACATATTATGGTAATTCATAAATATCATGGTTCATAATGGTTCAAGAATATTAAAGAAAATATATTGCAGAGAGTGGAAATGATTTTGAGCTGATTGGACATGATAAATAAAGGCAAAAGACCAGAGGATATGGCAAATAAGGAAAGAACAAGATCTATTGAGGAAGAGGTATGAGTTGTGAAGAAATGATAAATTAGGTGACTTACATACTGCAGACTACAATGTAACTTATAAGTTAAGTTGTTTGTCCATGGTTTGGTAAATGACAGAATAAAAATTGAGTTGATGGCAGCAGATATAAAATATCATATTTAATCCAAAGAAGTGAAGGAAGGGAGAGAAGGATCAGTTAGGAACCTACTACAATAAGCCAACATTGAGGGGTGTTTGCTAGAATAAGTTAAGGAAGTAAATGAAATACTATAAATAATATGCTTGTAGTGACAAGAATAATAAAGGTGATGTGAGAGCTAAAAGTTACTGCAGGACTTATGAAGAACAAAAATATCAAGTCAAAATTTCAAAAGGAGAGTAAAATAGGGAACATAAGCAGATAACTTTATGTTCTTCAAATATGAAGAATAGGAAAGTTGAGGTGTCATTTACAGATGTGAAGGGCTTAAGAAAAACGACTCATCCACTTCTTCATTGTTTCAACAGGATTTTTTTGGTATCTCCAATGAACAAGGAATTATGCTAGACAATAGGAATGAAAAACTAAAGAAGAGCAGGCAGAGTTACTGCCACAGTGGAATTTAAATTTGGTGAGTGAAATGGGCAGTAGTTAACCCACACAGAGATATGAAATTACAATTGCAAATATGCTTCTAAAGGAGATGTTCATGATGTTAGAAAGCACATTATGGGGGACCTTTGACTTTATCATGAAGACTGGGAAGAATTTTCTGAAGACATGAATATTAAGTTCACTTGGATAGAAATACAGTAGAAAAAACACAAGGCTGTAACAATACCTTGAGAAATGTATCCACAGCTGGACACAGTACTAAAACGTTCTGGTAAAAATGACCAGGTGCGTGTGTTTTGAGACTGAGGAAAAAAATGAGGAAAGCTTGGCAATTTTTTATTAAATGTGACTAAAAGTCAGTCACTGGCCTAATAAAAATTATATTTAAATTGGAATAAGTTGAAACTGGGCCTTCATCATTTGCATTAAATATGGTAGCTTGGTAAGCATTCAGATGACAAATAAACTAGCTCATGATACACTTTACCTTTGCAGTCTTGCATTATAATGAAAATTTTGTAGATATAAATTTTACCTTTTCCAAATATTGTATCTAGAATTTCAGACTACCTGAATCACACAATAATAAAAATAATGAGATTATTTGCTGTAAGTTCCGTTATAACACAATATACTCTTTCTGACAAGCATTTTATATAAATTACTGCAATCTTAATGTTAAATTTTATTTTAACACTTGCGTTTGGACTCCAACATGGAATTATATTACTTACTTTATTAGCTCATTTACCACCTACTATGCTGCATTATTAGATAATTCTCTGAACATGAGATGTTTGGGGTTACTTCTGGTAGTAATTTCAGGACCCCTTTGGCTTACCATTTACTGTCTCTTTCCATAGCTGTTTCATGTCTGTGGTCTTTATTAAAAATTAGGTTAATTTAATCAGCACTGATTAAGACAACTGTTATTCAGAGAAGCAATTGATGAATTCCAAAGTGATATTACAATGTAATTTACAAAACATTGCTAAAAAGAATATATTTAATGTATTTTGGAAGGATTATTTATATTAATAAATATTTTGAAAAGCTTCTACAATTACATTGAATAGTGTGTTGCCTTTTTCCTTTTTACGATACATTTACAATATACTAAGCAGTCAACTCTTCTATCATGTATTATGTAGGCTTTATGATTCTAGGTATATATATCATAGTATGCCCATTATCAGCAACAGTGGTAGCTGACTCACATGTTCCACATTCACTAAATTTATATAGCATGCAAATATACATATATATATATATATATATATATACATATATAGAATAGACGAGATTATTACATATTCATATACTTAAACTTTATTAATATGTTACTTTAAATGTGAATTTCTGATTATAGAAACTTAGACTTTCTTCTTGAAACATATTTAACAATTTAGTGGATAAATTATAAAACTAATATGGTTTTATAACCAATATGGTTTCCACTATGGAGTAGAAAGCAATCTGTTTCTATCACCTAGGCCAATTTGATATTCTAATTTTTAAGAGCATTATTTTATTAAACACGTGGGGATATATGATCTAGTACAAATTACATAAACGTAACATCAGTATTTTAATATTTCATATGACCACATTGAGTTATAGCTTTATATTTGACTAGTATTTTAATGCTTTTTTGTGTATGTGATCGTTAAATGAGGCAAGCTCATTGTAATTCATTTAATGAAAATGTAGACAAAAGTAACTAAAAATAAAAAGCTACATGCATCCTGTTCATTGAAGGAAAGACATTACTTTTTGTGTAATTTAATTAAAATTCTTCTTTCTATATGTGACTCTATAATGTTGTCTATTAACAGTTTGCAATTTGTACATTACATATACATACACTTAAACTTTATTAATGTTACTTTAAATGTGAGTTTCTGATATGTTACTTTAAGTGTGAGTTTCTGATTATCTATAGAAACTTAGACTTTCTTCTTGAAATATATTTAACAATTTAGTGGATAAATTATAAAACTAATATGGTTTTATAATCAATATGGTTTCCACTGAATGTTTTCTCATTTATTGTCATTTATTTGTTTATCTCTGCACCTTATTCATACTTTCAGACGTGCTCCCTCAGTCTCCTTTTCCACTCACCATTAATACTGTGGGTTAAAACATAATCTTTTAGTTAGTTTCAGTTAAAAGCGTTTTCTGTCTTGTTTGGTCTCATTTATAACTTCAATTCAGATCACATTGAAAATTAATTTTCCTCTCCTTTTCTCAGTGCTGAACAGGAGATGATGACCAATTAATTTACCTCACCTTTTCCTTTTTTTTCTGGATCTTTTCTGCTTTGTTGAAACTAGGGAAGCAGATATAGTGAAAGAAGAGAAAAGATCTTCCATCCAATGTATCAACAGAAACACACAGTCAGAGTCGAAAGGGAAATGAAAACTTTGAGAAAATATTGAAATTTGTATAAAACAGAAAAATAATTCTTAAAGTTTAGATGATGTAGAAAAATAAGCAAAAGACATAAAAATAAGATTCCAAGAGAAAGGTTTACATATGTTCCTTAAACTTCACTGAAATATTACTTTTCATGCATCAGATTAGCAAAAATTTGACAAATTTAAGAACACACAGTATTGGAGAACCTATAGAGAAAGGCATTCTCATGAGCTGCTGAATGGCATTAAGTAATATATAATAGAAATATATATTGACGTTTCCTTTGATGCAAGAATTTCAATTTAAAAAATGGACCATATAGAAAATTTTTATTCATAGAGGTATAGAGTTGAATAAATGCAAAAAATGAAGTTATTAATTATGACATTGCATACAATAGCAAAATGTTGGAAACGATCCAAAGTCCCATCCACAGAATACAAGTTGAATTTATTAGGGTACATTCTTATAATGGAATGGTATGCAAATATAAATAAGAATGAGGAAGATTGGTGTGAACCAATAATCAGAGATTCCCAGAATATATGTAGGGTAGAAGTGCAATGGGAAGAACAGAAATACAGATAAGACTTTCCTAAGCATTTATTTTTATGTTATTTCTTCTGATTTCAAAATTAGAGCATGTTAAGTCAAAGATTCATATATTCAAAAACACATAATAAAACCATAAACTAAAAACTCAGATTTTAAAATCAAATACACAAAAGCCTAATAGTTTATCAAATTGCTATCACAAAACTACATGGGAATGATACAGGAAGGGGGGTCGGGGGAAGTGCTGGGTAGAGAAGGGCGGGGTCCCTGCCGAAGGTCCATCCTCAGACCTGTACCCATGGACCTAAGCGAGGACAAGTACTCCTGCTTTTGCACCCAAATGTTGCATTTTCCAAGACCACTGTGGCCCGCCATGCCCTGAGACCCTAGGAGGCACACACAAAGGCAGCTGGACATCCAGAGGAGCTGAGGAGCGGAAGAGCACCCCGACAGGCACCAGCAGATGCTGGCAGGCCATGGACGACGGGTGATGTAGAATTTGGCCAGGGGAGGTCAGGGGAGAATCCAGCCTCTAGGCAGCCAGATTCCAGAAGAAGACTACCTTTCCAATCCATCTCTCTTCTGGTCTCCCATCCACCTCACTGAGGGCTACTTCTACTCAGTAAAACCTTGCACCCATCCCCCCAAACCGACGTGTGATCCGATTTTTCTAGTACGTCAAGGCAAGAACCAGGGACACAGAAAGCCTTCTGTGCTTGCGATAAGTCAGAAAGTCTAGTTAACCTAATAAACACCCGCCACCTGCAGAAGGCAAAACAAAAAACACACTGTAGCACATTACCCACTGGGGCTTCCGCTTCGGGAGCTGTAAACACTCAACTCTAGATGCTGCCTTGGGGTCAGAGCCCCAAAACTCCCCCTTCCCATGAACAAGCAGGGCACACCCTGTCACATGCCCTGAAAGGGGGGTAAGGGAACTTTTCCTCTTTTATCACGTAGCCTTTAATACAATAGTTCTTTGATTGTACATTTTTATAGACATAGCTAAAGCCAAAATGAACTGTAAAGAATACTTAAGTGTTTCTTACCAGATTATTTGAATTCTAAAATGCTCTATTTGATTATAAACATTAGGAGATATTGTATGTTAAATACATACAAAATAATGTTGTTAGATTATTCCTAAATACTTTTAATTATTAAATTATGCATAAATGATTTCTATATTCAGTTTTAGATTCAAAATCTTCTGAATCACTTTTCAACTCAGATATATTGACAGTTTTGTTTCATAGATTACAATGTCATTCATCTATCTTAGTGATTCTGGATTGCTTCAGCAATGCAGTCCTTCACAATCTTGTTTGTACTTTCCCCTCCCAATCGATGACACTTGTTCGGCTAATTTTGATGTGGGTCCATTCTGGATCTTATCAGAAGGTATAAACAAAAGATTTTTATATTTTCTCTTCAAGTAGTCCCCTAAAATGTTTGTTGACTGAAATGACAAGGATTGGTTTTTTTCCACTTACATTATAATGAATGACAACCAATTCACTCTATTTTGGCAAGGTTATTTTTTTGCTTGTTCAGATATATGCTCATGCAGTAAGTATATCAAGAGCTAAAGCACTTGCTGGGATAAATAGATCTCTTGGATACCTAATCAAGATGAATTTTAACCAACTTCATTTCTCTTTCATATTCTCTGAGCTCTGGGATACAATATTTTCATATGAAGGAAATATTTCCCCTTTCATGTTTCTTTGAGGGTTCTGTATGCTAGTGATGTCCCTTCTCAGGAGAGATCAGACTTTTTATACACTGTGCACATAACTGAATTGAAGTTGCAGTAGTCTGAACAGCTCTGACCAAGTCTGTGTGTAAGTAATCATAGCTATGTGTTAATTTCTGACGAATGGGATTTGTTAAAGCATATCAATAAATATACAAATATGGATTGAAGCAAAATTTATTTTTAAAAATTTTAAAAATATGCCATTTTGAATTTATAAAATGTGTGAGTCACTTTCAACTTTTGTTTTAACAATCTGGAATACTTCATATCTTTCTCAAATTTTAAAAATTATTTACTGAATTTTATTTATTCATTGATAGTGTGAGAACACATGGACGCAGGGAGGGGAACATCACACGCTGGGGCCTGTCAGGGAGTGGGGACCTAAGCGAGGGATAGCAGGGGTTGGGGAGATAGGGAAGGGATAGCATCAGAAGAAATACCTAATGTAGATAATGGGGTGATGGATGCAGCAAACCATCATGGCACGTGTATACCTGGCAAGAAGAATCCCCTGTCCATATCATTATAGTCTATAATTATTACTGTATATACTCTTAAAAATTATTATATCTTTCAGTTAAAGTTTTCCTTTGCAGGTGACCTGGTCTTTATCCCTGGCTGCCCTTAACTTTTTTTCTTTTATTAAGACCTTGGATAATCTGACAATTATGTGTGTTGAGGTTGATCCATGGAGTATCTTACTGGGGCTCACCGCATTTCTTGAATTTGAATGTTTGCCTATCTTGCTAGGTTGGGGAAGTTCTTCTGGATGATATCCTGTAGTATGTTTTCCAAATTGGTGCCATTCTCTGCATCTCTTTCGGGTACCTCAATCATAAGTTTGGTCTCTTTACATAATCCATATTTCCTGAAGGTTTTGTTCTTTCCTTTTTATTCTTTTTTTTTTTTCTATTCTTGTATGACTGTCTTATTTCAGAAAGATAATCTTCAAGCTCTGAGACTCTTTCCTCCATTTGGTCTATTCCATTATTGATGCTTGTGATTGCATTTTGAAGGTCCTTTGTTGTGCTTTTCAGCTCTATCAGATTGGTGTTCCTCTACACTGGATATTCTGGCTATCAGCTCCTGCAATGTTTTATCATGGTTCTTAGCTTCCTTGCATTGGGTTACAACATGCACCGTTAGCTCAGCAAAGTTTGTTATCCACTTTCTGAAGCCTACTTTTGTCAGTTCAGCCATCTCAGTCTTAGCCAAGTTCTGTGCCATGGCTGGAGAGGTGTTGTGGTCATTTGGAGGAGACGAGGCACTCAGACTTTTTGAGTTTTCAGCATGTTTGCATTTATTTTTTCTCATCCTTGTAGACTTATTTACCTTCAATCTTATGGGGAATCCCATCAGACTAACAGTTCATCTCTCAGCAGAAATTCTACAAGCAAGAAGAGATTCGCAGCCAATATTCAACAGTCTGAAAGAAAAGAATTTCCAACTCACAATTTCTTATCTGGCCAAACTAAGCTTCATAAGCAAAGGAGAAATAAGATATTCTTTTACACAAGCAAATGGAGAAGGAATTCATCACCACCAGTCCTACATGCAAGAGCTTCTGAAGGGAGCACTAAATATGAAAAGAAAAAACCATTACCAGCCACTATAAAAACACACTGAAGTACACAAACCAGTGATGCTATGAAGCAAGCACATAAGATGTCTGCAAAATAACCAGCTAGCATCATGATGACAGGATTAAATTCACACATAACAATCCTAATCTTAAATGTAAATTGGCTGAATGCCCCATTACAAAACACAGAATGGCAAGCTGGGTAAGGAGCCAAGACTCATCTGTAGGCTATCTTCAAAAGACTTATCTCACTTGCAAAGACACATATAGGCTTAAAATAAAGGGCTGGTGGAAAATTTACCAAGAAAACGGAAAACAGAAATAAGCAGGAGTTACAATCCTAGTTTGTGATAAAAGAGACTTTAAACCAATACAGATCAAAAAAGCCAAAGAAGGACATTACATAATGGTAAAGGATTCAACGAGAAGAGCTAACTACCCTAAATATATATGTGCACCCAATACAGGAGCACTAAGATTCGTAAAATAAGTTCTTGAGACTTACAAATAGTGGTAGACTACCACAAAAAAAAAATAGTGGGAGATTTTAACATCCCACTAACAATATTAGACAGATCATTGAGACAGGATATTTAAAAAGATATTCAGGGCCTGAACTTAGTTCTGGGTCATGTGAACCTGATAGATATCTACAGAACTCTTGACTGAAAAATAACAGAATGTACATTCTTCTCATCATCACATAGCACTAATGCTAAAATTTACCACATGATCAGAAGTAAAAGGCTCCTCAGCAAATGCAAACGATCTGAAATCATAACAGTCTCTCAGACCACAGTGCAATAAACTTAGAACTCAAGATTAAGAAATTCAGTCAAAACCACACAACTACATAGAAACTGAACAACTTGCTCCTGAATGACTTGAGCAAATAATGAAATTAAGACAGACATGAAGAAGTTCTTTGAAACTAATGAGAACAAAGAGACAATGTACCAGGATCGTTGGGATGTCGCTAAAACAGTCTTAAGAGGGAAATTTATAGCATTAAATGCCCACATAGAAAAGCTAGAAAGATTGTGTTAACAATCTAACATCTCAACTGAAAGAACTAAATAACCAAGAACAAACAGCATTATTTAATAAACGGTGCTTGGAGAACTGACAGCCATATGGAGAAAATTGAAACTAGACCACTTTCTTACACCATATACAAAAATTAACCCAAGATGGATTACAAACTTAAGTGTAAAAGCCCAATCTGTGAAAACCCTAGAAGAAAATCTAGGCAATACCATACAGGGCATAGGCATGAGCAAAGACTCATGGTGTTTAAAGTTCTTTAAGAAATCGTCAAACTGTTTTCTCACTAATAGTGTATAAGTGTTCCCTTTGCCCTGTAACCTCTCAAACATCTTTATTTTCTCACTTTTTAACAATAGCCATTCTAACTGATGTGAGATGGTATCTCATTGTGGTTTTGATTTGAATTTCTCTAATGACTAGTGATGTTGAGCATTTTTTAATGCTTGTTGGCCACTTGTACATCTTCTTTTTTTTGTTGTTGTTGTTGTTTTTTTGTTTTTTTTTTGGGGGGGGGATGGAGTTTCGCTCTTGTTACCCAGGCTGGAGTGCAATGACGGGGTTTCACCCTGTTGACCAGGATGGTCTCGATCTCTTGACCTCGTGATCCACCCGCCTCAGCCTCCCGAAGTGCCTGGATTACAGGCTTGAGCCACCGCGCCCGGCCGTACGTCTTCTTTTGAGAAATATTTGTTTATGTCTCTTGCTCACTTTTAAATAGGGTTATATGTTTTTTGCTTGTTCTTTAATTGTTTAACCTTCTTATAGATTATGGATATTATACTTTTGTCAGATACATGGTTGGTGAATATTTTCTCCCATTCTATAGGCTGTCTTTTTACTTTGTTGATAGATATTTTTTTCTTTGCAAAAGCTCTTTAGTTTATAATAATTAGGCTCCACTTGTTAATTTTATTTCAATTGCTTTTGAGGACTTAGTCATAGAGGGCATCCTTGTCTTGTTCTTGTTCTTAAGGGAAATGCTTGCCTGTTTAGAATGATGTTGCATGTGGGTTTATAATAGATTACTCATTATTTTGAAGTATGTTCTTTTGAAGCCTAGTTTGTTGAGGGGTTTAATCATAAAGGGATGTTGAATTTTATTGAAAGTTTTTCTGTGTCTATTCAGATGATCACATTTTTTTTTTTAATTCTGTTAATGTGTTGAATCACATTTACTGATTTGCATATGTTAAACCAAACTTGCATCCCAAGAATAAACCTACTTGATTGCAGTGTATTAACTTTTTGATGTGCTGCTAGATTTGGTTAGCTAGTATTTGTTGAGGATTTTTATATCTGTGTTCATGAAGGATATTGACCTATATTCTCTTTTTGTTACATCTTTGGAAGAGTTTTATATCCGGATAATGCTGGCTTCATAGAATTAGTTAGGGAGAAGTCCCTCCTCCTCAAATTTTTGGAGGGGTTTCAGTTCAATTGGTATTAGCTTTTCCTTGTATGTCTGGTGAATTCAGCTGTGAATTTAACAGGGCTTTGGTTTGTTGTTGGTTTTTTATTACTAACTCAATTTTCAAACTCAATATTGGTCTGTTTTATTGGGGTTTGAATTTCTTCCTGATTTAATCTTGGGAAGTTGTATGCTTTTAGGAATTTATCCACTTCCTTTGGATTTTCTTGTTTTTGTGCATAGAAGTGATTATTATAGTCTGTGAGAATTTTTTGTATTTCTGTGGATCCACCAAAATGATGTTTGCCATTTCTCATTGAGGTTACTTGGATCTTCTCTCTCTCTCTTTTTTTTTTTTTCTGCTATCTAGCTAGTCTCTATTGATTTTATTTATCTTTTCAAATGACCACCTTTTGTTTCAATGATCCTTTGTATGTTTTGTTGTTGTTGTTGTTCTCAATTCTGTTCAGTTCAGCTCTGATTTTAGTTATTTATTTTCTTCTGCTAGCTTTGGTGTTTTTGTGTTTCTAGTTCTTTTAGGAGTGAAATAAGATTATTACTTAAGATGTTTCTAACTTCTTGTAGGTGTTAAGTGCTATATGTTTCTTCTTAACACGACTTTTGGTGCATTCCAGAAATTTTGATGTTTACTCTGTTTTCATTTATTTCAAAGACTTTTAAAATTTCTGCCTTAAGTTCATTGTTTACACAAATGTCATTCAGAAGAGAGTTCCTCAATTTTCATGTCATATGGAAATGATTTTCAGAGATCTTCTTGGTACTGATTACTGTTTTTGTTCTACTGTGGTCCAAGGATATGGTTGATATGATTTCAACTTTTTGAACTAATTGACTTGCTTTATGGGCAAGCATGAGGACAATCTTATGGTACGTTTGTGTGCACATCATGTGAAAAATATATATTTTGTGGTTGATGGGTGTTCTGTAAATCCCTATTAGGTTTAATTGGTCAAGTGTCAAATTTAAGCAAACAAGAGTTCACGTGTCTCTCATCTACCTGATTTAATCTATTTATACACACACAACTAAATAAGTCCCATTTGGAATATATGAATATCTTTTAGTAAAAGCTCTTTAACAATGAACTCATGAACTCAGTTTAAATTTCACCAGTTAAATTAGGTCAAATGAAAGGAACTCAAATGAATAATTGTCCAATCAGAGCCCATTATTGTAAGTCATCAACCTCCTCAACCTTAAAACTTCAATTTGACCAAATTATTGAAGACCTACTCGTAATAATATGACAGGATTAACTTTCATTCATCAATCTCTTAATCTCAGGTTTTTAAGGAAAAACCTATCTATGGAATACTTTCAAAAATCAGACAGGATAATTAAAGGATCCATAGATATGAATCAGATTTGTTCCACTAAAATTAGCTTGCATACAATTACATAAACTGGTTCTGTATACATGCTAGAACTGATTAGTACAAAATTTAGCATAGAAAAGCTACAAGAAATAGATTTCTAACTACAGAAGTTGCAAAGTTCAAAAGGCTATGAAAAAAACTAATGTAAATTTCAGACTCCCCTCCTTTTGTTTCAAATAAGCCAACTTTTTGTAAAAATACGTGCAATTTTTACAGACATACCTTTACAAACTGTTTTGTCTTAAAAATTGAGGATATTCCATATTTGTAACTGCTCGTTTAGCTTTAAGTCAAGTATTCTTGGCCATTACTAGGCTAATAAACTAAGATTCACTGGAACCACCACAAAGTAGAACAGGTAAAAAGTCCTGATCACTAGGACGTTTTTCCCTATGTTTCAAGAAGTATACTTGGGAAAGTTAATAACAGAGAAGTAATGCTTCTCTTCACACTCTGTTGTATGGTACTGACCCTTGTAGTGATAGTTATATTACTTGTAGATAAAATCCTTTTTACACCGGTCACTGGCATTTTTAGTGTTTCTGTTTTTAACACCATAGAATATTAATTAATTATGTGGGTATATTTAATGAATTCTATAACTAGCCTTGCTGTTGGCTTATTGGCCACTCTCATGTTCTCAACAAGAAAATTAAGTCTTTTCACCTTACCATTTTCACTTAATCTAAAAATCCTCCTCCATGGTCTCTCAAACAAGGTTTGCTTGTTATTGAAACTGACATTTGCCTTTTTCGGATAGTGACTATTCCAATCAAAGGAGAGTACTTTTTCCATATATTTATTCCTATTTGCCATAATCCTCTTGCCACTTGCTTTCCTGACTAGGTTGCTAGAGGAAAATTCTTGGATTTTATAGCCTGGGCAATTTGAAGTCCAACTTCACAAATACATTTGACTTCACAGATAGTATGTGATTTTGGTAGCTGTTGTCAGTTAAAAGTCAACTCTTGCTCTTATAAGGCTATCTTACTGGGTATGCCAAACCAGTTTCTACTCCAGCAACACCTGCAAAACCAGCAGCACATTTCTGATGCCACCTTCCAGATCCATAGAGAAGAACACAGACCCATCCTAGCCTCATGTTTGACTAGTCAGTCTTGTTTTGTCCTTGTAAGAATATCTGTGTTACCTTCTGTTAATGGTTTAGTGCAGCTTTCTTGGTTAAATATATACTTTTTTTTCTACCAAATAAGTCATTTACCAAGTTGTTATATTTTTATTCCTAATGTTTTACTCAATCTGGGCTCTAATAATTCTTAGCCTGAAGAATGTCTTTCAATATGTCTTCCTTTAATTCTAGCTCATAAACTACTTTCATTTATATTGTATACTCCACTCACTCAGCTAGTATTTAATTCCCAAAGTTGAACAACTTCTATGTATGGGGTTCTGTCGTGAGTGCTATGATATAGATGAATAAATGTAATACCGAGAGAAATCTATAATAACATATCTAAACACCAAAATATAATTTATATAGATGAGAAACTATATTGTGACTTAGACTATAAAAGGTAAGTTGTGCTTGATAAAAATACGTGTACAATAGGAAGAATTCTAAGTTGAATCCCCAAATCACTGCACCCTGATATACATGTATTGCATCATTCTTAAAGATAGAAATGTGATGGATTTCTCTCTCCTGGTTAATAATTAGTAATATGGGTTGGCTCTGTGTCCCCAACCATATCTCACCTTTAATTGTATAATCCCTACATGTCATGGGAGGGACCTGGTGGAAGGTAATTGATTAATGGGAGGGAATTCTATGCTGGTCTCATTGTAGTGAATATGTCTCACAAGATCTGATGTTTTTATAAAGGGGAGCTCCTCTGCACATGGCCTTTTGCCTGTTGCCACCTAAGACATGTCTTTCTTTCCCTTGGCCTTCTGCCATGATTGAGAGGCCTTCCCAGCCCTGTGGAAATGTAAGTCAATTAAACTACTTTCCTTTATAAATTACCCAGCCTCTTGCATGTTTTTATTAGTAGCATGAGAACAGGCTAATACAGTAAACTGGTATCAGGAGTGGGGTGCTACTGTAAAGATACCTGAAAATGTGGAAGCAACTTTGGAACTGGGTAATTGGCAGAGGTTGCAGCAGTTTGGAAAGCTCAGAAGAAGATAGGGAAATGTGGAAAAGTTTGGAACTTCCTAGAGGCTTGTTAAATGGCTTTGACGAAAATGCTGATAGTGATATAGACAATGTATTACAGGCTGAGGTGGCCTCAGATAAAGATGAGGAACTTGTTGGGGACTAGGGTAAATGTCATTCTTGCTATGTAGGGGCATTTTGCCCCTTCCCTAAAACTACATGAGTGGAGTTACCCACGATCATGGGAGCCCACCTCTTGCATCAGCATGACCTGGATGTGAGACATGGAGTCAGAGGACATCATTTTGGAACTTTACGTTTTGACTGCCTTTGTAGATTTCAGACTTGCTTGGGGCCTTTGGCCTCTTGATTTTGGCTAATTTCTCCCATTTGGAATGGAAACATTTATCCAATGCCTATACTACCACTTACCATTTTATCTAGGATGTAACTAATTTGCTTTTGATTTTACAGGCTCATAGGTGAAACGGACTTCTCTTGTTTCAGATGAGACTTTGGACCACGGACTTTTGAGCTAATGCTGAAATGAACTAAGACTTTCAGGACTGTTGAGAAGGCATGATTGCTTTTGAAATGTGAGGACATGAGTTTTGGAATGGGCCAGGTGTGGAATAATGTGGTTTGGCTCTGCGTCCCCACCAAATCTCACTTGGAATTGTAATAATTTCCATGTGTCTTGGAAGGGACCCAGTGGGAGATAATTGGACCATGGGGGCAATCTTTTCCCATGCTGTTCTCATCATAGTAAATAAGTCTCGTGAGATCTAATGGTTTTACAAAGTGGAGTTCTCCTCCACATGCTCTCTTGCCTGCTGCCATGTGTCTTGCTTCCCCTTCACCTTCCACTGGAATTGTGAGGCTTCCCCAGCCATGTGGAACTGTGAGTCAACTAAATCTTTTTCCTTTATAAATTACTCAACCTTGAGTATGTCTTTATTAGCAGCATGAAAACAGACTAACACAATTAGTTTATGCAATATAGCACACACAGCTGATTTTAAGACAGGGAGATTATCATAGATGAACCTGATCTAATTATGCTAGCCAATTCTCTGTAGAGTTTAGTTATGCTCATTGCAGAGAAAGAGTTGAAAACAATACATTCTAGGTAGCCTAGAAGTCAGAAAACGTCTATGTCATGAACTCTCTGTGGGGGCCATATGACAAGAAATTTGCAACCTCTAGGAACTGAGAGAGTGGCCCTTTGGCTGACAACCAGCAAGGAAATGGGAATCTCAGTGTTACCACTACAAGGAACTGAATGCTTCCACACCATGTTAACTTGGAAAAGGATCCTGAACTCCAGGTGAGAACTGCAACTGGATGATACCTTGAGTTTAGCCTTCTGGGTCCTTGAAAAGAGACTCTGGTCAAGCCATGTCCAGACTTCTTACCAAAGAACCATGAGATAATAGATGGATAATTTTTTAAAAAAACCTAATTATTATTTATTATTAGTGATTACTTTTTGCATGCAAGCTGTATACAAATACAACAATAGAAAATGAATGTGCATATTGAACAACACAAAAGTACATAAAAGGAAGTATGAAAGTCTTCCTTTAATGATACTTCAATGCCTATTTTTCTCCAGAGAGTTAAGCAGTGTTAGTAGATTGAGGTCCATCCATTTTATAACTTTATATACACATTTATATGCTTACAAATATTTTTTAAAAGAAAAATAAGCTAAAACTTAAGAGTTTTTCTATAATTAAGCTGTACACCCAACTTGTTAAGATCTCTCTATGTCAGTATGTAGAGATCTACCCCATTTGCTTTAATGGTAGCACAGCATTCCATAGAAAGGAAACATTTATAATTTATTTAAGCACACATCCTTCTTTTCTGGCCCCCACCCCAGTGTATTGGCGTTTACTTTGTGTAGAGTTTTCTTAATATAAACATTTGACAATAAAAATAAATAATCACAAAAAGATTTGGGACATATATAAGAATGCTTATTTGGGGTGGTTTTGAAGGAATAATGGTGCTGGATCAAAGCATATGCCCACTTGAGGTTGTAACAAATACTACCATATTGCCTTACAAAATAATTCACGTTTGCACTTCCATCAACAGCCAGTGATGTTGTCTTATACAACTTCTACATTTAGAATTCACAGTCTTTGCCAATCTGATTGGTGAAGAATGCTATTTAATTTTAATTTGAACTTATCTCATAGCAGGGCAGTTGAAAATCTTTGAAAGTTTTTCAGTCCTTTAGATTTATTTGTGGATTTTCCCAAAGGTGTGTAATTTTCATGAGATCAAATCTTTTACTCTTTTTATATATGGCTTCTGTAAGTTGTTTCCCTCGTTTTAAAATGCCATTGCTGTGGCAAACTAGAACATAAAACAAAACAGGAAATTGAGGTTATTAGGCACAAAGAATTCTCACTGAAGGCTAGTGGCTTTACCAAGGGGGATGCATTTAAAAAATTTTTATTTTTAATTGTGGTAAAAAATAGATAATGTAAAATTTACCATCTTCATCATTTAAAAGTGCATAGTTCAATATTCACATTGTTGTGTAATGAGTCTCCAGAAATTTCATCTTGCAAAACTGAAACTCTACTTATTAAACAATAAATCATCATTTCCTCCCTCCCCTAATCCTCTGTCAACCACCAACCTACTTCCCGTTTCTGTGAATTTGGCTACTCCAGATACTTAATATAAGTGGAATCACACAGAATTTGTTTTTTGTGACTGGCTTGTTTCACCTAGCATAATTTCTTCAAGTATCATTCTGCAGCATGTGTCAAAATGTCCTTCTCTTTTAAGGCTGAATAATAGTCCATTGTATAAATATACCACATTTTTAATCAATTCATCTGTTTATGAGCACTTGTGTTTATTTTACCTCTTAGCTATTGTAAATAGGACTAGTATTACCAAGTGTGCGCGGAGAATATTTTAAGCCACTAAACTTTGTAGTATTCTATTACACAGCACTGGAAAACTAATAAACTTGGTTTTACTTTGTTTAATGGCTTCACTATTAACACAACCTAAATTATTAATAGAAATGTACAACAAAAAGAATGTGGAGTAACAAATGCACATGGTAAAATCTTACTGGGTATTGTAGCTAAGGAATGGAATGACATGATAGCTAACAGTATTTTTTTCTTTTCTTTTTTCTTTTTTCTTTTTTTTTTTTTTTTACAAATCAAGTATTTTTAAAAATACTTGTAAATATATTTTAATGTCCAAAAGTAGTACACATTCTCTAAAACAACTTAAATGACTATAGGAATACAATTACATTTTAAAAATTATACTAAAATCAAAATGAATCAAAACTCTATAGCTACTCACTACTCATCAGAATAGGAAAGGAAAATACAATATGAAATTAACTGGCCTAAATTATTCATAGTCTATAGCACTATGTCTATCTTTTGTTTGAAATAATCGTGTTATAATTTACACTTGAATTATACTTCTTATATTTTTGTTTAAATAAAGCTAAGGCACATAATTATTATTTTAGTGTGCTATATGAATTCTTCAGTTTGAGTCTTCCACCTAGAGAATTACTAAACAGTTACGGCACATGGAACCCAATATCTTGATATTTTCATTTTAAATAACATATTGGAATATCACTAACTTGAACATTTGGATTCTAACTTTTTCACATACAAAAATAGAAATTCCTAGTTTTACTATCAATTTAAGCCACACTAAAAATAGTCTATAAAATTTAGGACATGTAAGTGTTCTTCCTTGAATTCACGGCTATTTTCTCTCATTTACCACTCAGCTTTAGGCGCCCTAAGGGGTCTATATTCTGTTTCCTACATAAATGTTTCTTCATGACCTGCCTCTTTTCTTTTCTCTCTCACTTGATTCCACTGCCTGCAAAGAAAAACAAGGCAATTTGAAAAAAAGGCAATTTAAACACTAAATATGATTAAACGTTTCTATATTATTTGTCTATGTGCCCTAGATATTGTCCATCACCCAATCAACTACTCAATTTTAATATCAAATTGCCTGTCTTAGCACATACTCAAGTCTTCACTTACATCTTTGCTTTAGTGTAAACACTGTTTCACAGCTTCTATTATTTATGCTGGGTGAAATCTGGTGCATCTATCAAAGACAAAAAGATAAAATGTTATTTGTGATTCTGAACTGATAGTTACAGTTTCTCTTTCCTCTGGGATACGTAACAATCTGTATTTTTCAAAAAGTCTATCTTTTATCCTATAAACATGGCAGGGATGTTGAGTAAATATAGAGTACAGGGAAATAAAAGTTTAAGTATAGAGTTAATAAAAAGAAAAATGAGGAGAAAAAAATTGTCTGATACAGACTTCCTTTTGTTTTTTCATTCTTTTCTTGTAATGAAATGTAAATGCATGTTGGGTAGGAAACAGCCAACATATATAGCAAAAATCAAGATATAAGCTATTTATGCCTTATCTTGAAAATGAATTAGCATTGGTTAATTCTGAATGCATTTTTTTTTGTAATTTAAGAAAACAAAATAGTAAATATAATATAAGCTACTGAGATTAATCAGCATGTGTTTGCTTCAAGTAGTCAAAGCTCCTTCTGAAATGTCTTTTAAATGTCAATATCAGTTAAAAAGACTTTGTAGGAATCTGGTTGCCGCGGAGAATTTTACAGAAATTTTTGCTATCTTGTTGCTCAAAGAATCTCATCATGTATCTTCTCTCTGGTAGAAATAAACTGGGAGGACTTTGCTTAATATGGGGCATTTTAAAAGGTTCAAAAGCATAAGTGTAGTAATGTACATTCTTCACACTGAAATCATGGATGCCCATAAGTTATCCGAATTTTCATGTGTAACTTTTCTTGGAAACTCTTTTATTTTTTAAAATACCTTTCTAAAACTATGTTATTTATGAAATATTATATGACTACCCTCTTATTTAAATAATGTGTACATGTATTTATTCATCTAATATGTATTTATTGAACTCTTCCTATAATACAGAGACTGTTCAAGGCCCTGGTGGAATTATGGTGAACAAAGAAGTTCCTGTCATGAAGAAGCACATGTCTAGTGGAGAGTTAACCAACAAACACATGAATAGTACAACGTGAAGTAGTGGTAGCTTTACAAAAACAAAATAGAGAAAGGCAAAGGGATATGAAGTCTTGAGGAAGATCAATGAGAAGGAATGTTTTAAATAAGGTGGCCAGAAGTGGTCAATATGAGGGAATGAATTTGAACCAAGGCCTAAATATATTAAGAGGTGTAGCCATTGGGGAATGTTGTGGAGGGCGGACACAGTTATCATGTGGCCAGTGTTCTAATTAGAATAACTAAGGCAGAGTTATTCTATAGACAAGAAAGAGATACAGGAAAGGGAGACAGGTCACATCTGGACACAAAACAGTATTTTACTTTTTTCTTTTTCTGTAGTTATTTTGGACAGTATTGAGCAGGAAAGATGTTCATCTCATTAGCATCTTTAAAAGAATGTGGCACATATACACCATGGAATACTATGTAGCCATAAAAAATGATGAGTTCGTGTCCTTTGTAGAGACATGGATGAATCTGGAAGTCATCATCCTCAGCAAACTGACACGAGAACACAAAACCAAATACCACATGTTTTCACTCATAGGCAGGTGATGAATAATGAGAACACTTCGGCACAGGGAAGGGAACAACACTCACTGAGGTAGGTAGTGGGGCAGAGGGGCGGGGAGGGACAGTGCGAGGTGGGAAGGGTGGGGAGGGATAACACTGGGAGAAATGCCTGATGTAGGTGACAGGGGAATGGCAGCAAACCACCAGGGCATGTATGTACCTATGCAACAGTTCTGCAGGATGCAGGATATACACATGTACCCCAAGCCCAAAGTACAATTAAAAAAAAATCTGTCTACTTTCAATACAGAGAACTAACTGTGGGAGAGTAGAAGCAGAAACAGGGAAATCTGTCAGGAGGTTTTGCAATATTTTAGCTAAATTGTTGGTACCTTAAACTGCAGTAGCAGCAATACACATTATCTTACAGAGGATATATGTTAAATGAGTCAACCAAGGAGCCTTGCTGTTTGATTGGGTGAAAGAAGTAGAATTTATAGATGACAAATAGATTTTCACCAGAATGACTGAATTATTTATAAAATGGTGTAGAGAGAAAAGAGTATGTTGAGGATTAGGAGGAAATCAGGAGACTTGTTTCAGCCATATTCAGTTTGAGGTGCTTATTAGGTATCCAAGGACAGGCATCAAGTAGGTATTTTGACATAAAAGTGTGGTGGTTATGGGAGAAACCACAGTTGGAGATATTTAATGCAGATGAGGCTTAAAGACTTGGGGCTAGATGAGAGTATTTTGAGTGAGGATGGCAAAGAGAAGCAATTAAATAATTTGAGAATTCTGTGTACTTATTATAATTATATAAAATGTGTATAAAAATAAAAGACAAAATGGAAAAATATCACTAACTATTTGGACTGTGTTTATGTAATGTGTTTATGTTTTTACATAGCAAAATATTATATTTGGTTGGAAGATTCCTAGCTGAAATTTTCCTACCAGCAGTTCTTACCTATTTTTCTTTCTTTTTCATCATGTTTTTTACATTAAAAGCAGAATTAAGAAAATCTCATTACAAATTTACATTGTAGAAATGTCAGCTTCTGGCCGGGCACCATGGCTCAAGCCTGTAGTCCCAGCACTTTGGAAGGCCGAGGCAGGCGGATCATGAGGTCAAGAGATTGAGACCATCCTGGCCAACATGGTGAAACCCTGTCTCTACTAAAAATACAAAAATTAGCTGGGTGTGGTCGTGTGTGCCTGTAGTCCCAGCTACCTGGGAGGCTGAGGCAGAAGAATTGCTTGAACCCAGGAGGCGGAGGTTGCAGCGAGCTGAGATTGTGCCACTGTGCTCCAGGCTGGCACCTGGTGACAGAGCAAGACTCTATCTCAAAAAAAAAAAAAAAAAAAAAAAAGAAATGTCAGCTTCCACTCATGTAATACCTATAGATTATGTTTCCAAAATTGTCTTACAATATACTATGTATATTATCTACATTTATAAAATTACAAAAAATACAAATAATAACATCATTTTTATTACTTATACTTACATATGTTTAGGAATAAACATATATTCTGAATAATTGCAATGTGCCTAATAGACCTGCATGCAGCCAGCGTTGAGAGAGATCACTCCACAATTCAGAAGAGATCCAATAGGTTGTTTCAGTCATTTTACTTTCAGTCATTTTGCTTTCCAATTATCAATTAAATTTTTCAAAGGAAAATTAAGTTGCAATAATGGTTGGGTTCTGGTGGGGGCTCACTTCCTTGCTTGCATGCTGCCACCTTCTCACTATGTCCTTACATAGCAGAGAGAGAGAGACTGCGAACTCTACCTTCTCTTTTATAAGAGCACTAATTTTGTCAAGAGTGCCCTTCCCTCATGACTCCAAATAAATCTAATTTTTTTCCCACAGATTCCATCTCCCAACACCATTACATTGGGGGTTAAGGTTTCAACATATGAATTTTGGGGAGACACAATTTAGTCTATAGCAGAAGTGAATGCTTTTGAAAATGTAGTGGCTAAAAGCAAACATGAAGAGCTGTATACCTGGTTTGGCAAGGCATATGGTAAACTAGCATCTTAAACTTCACCAACTCATATCTTACATAAAAGCAATATCTGAAATCTGGTGTGAGATATAGGTTACTGATGATTTATTGAATGCAATTTTACCCTGAGTGGATAAATAACGTTTACATCAAAAAACATCCATTACTCGAGTAATATTTTGCAATTGATTGATTCTTTAGTGATCATATGTAATCTCAAAATTGCAAATATTTCATAATATGGAATCAACATAAATTTCTGCCAGGCCCCATTGCTACAAAAAATAAAAATATTATCCAGGCGTGCTGACACACACCTATAGTTCTAGCTACTTAGGAAGCTGAGGTAGCAGGATCATTTGTGCCCAGGAGTTCAAGGCTGCAGTAAACTATGATCATGACACTGAACTCCAGCCTGGGTTACAGAGAGAGACACTGTTGCTAAATAAATTAATACATTAATTTACTAACTTTTTAAGTGTCATTAATATCTATTCAAAAATATTGTTTAAATTTTGTTTAGGATATTCTGTTTGATGTATTCAGAGAATGATCCTTCACAAAGCAATTGTCAAAATCCTAATTGATTATTACTATTATTTTTAAGCTAAGGTAGTTGGGCAATGTTGTCAACTGCTCGCTGTTAATATGTTGACTGCAAAAACACCTATTAAGTGAATGAGTATTGCACACAAATTGGTTCCATTTCTCAGTGTCTGAAGAGAAAGATGGACAATTGCTTAGTTTCTCAAGTTGCAAAGGTACTTTTAGATTTTCCAGCAAAAAAGTTTACTTTCTGACTTCAGACTGCCTGATTCCTTGAACTTTGTGTTGCTACTTTCTAAAATTGCAGTCAATTGATTTTCTTTTTTTTTTTTTTGGTTCTAATCTTAGTTTTTAAAATAATTCGAAGTTGAGATAAGAGGACGTTAAGCTGCCTTGGTTGAATATTTTGTCTGCTCTGTAGAAAACGACCCTGTCTGCTCCTTGTACAATCAAACTTAATCACTAAGAGCGTGATCTTCATGTGGAAGCACACTACACATAGCAAATTTTGATAGCTCTACTAGAGCTTTGATGACAGCATGTTGTGTAACCTTGCTGTTCGTTTCTTTCTAGGTGAAACAGGGGTAATAATTGAACCTACCATATGGAGTTGCTATAAAGATTAAAGATTAAATAGTTTGATATTTTAAAAGTCTCTGCATCCAAAAACAAATTGTAGGAAATGAAGGGCAGAGGATCATATTGAACTACATCATAATCCTTATAATAGCTGGACCACAGTAAAAATTATGTATTTCTTACTAAGTAGAGTTTTGTCTTAGTCATGTTCTTACATTCCATGTTGAGTTAGCCTGGCACCTCGGAACATTTAAGGACTGCCTTTCACCTGACCTGAGCACATTTAATAAATACTATTGCAAAATGATCTAAAACACTTTGATTAAGTAATAAAAAACATGAAAACAACCAAAAAATTTGAAAAATTCAGAAAGAAGATGGCAGAACCAAGAAATAATTATAAGTAAAAGGTAAACACTGGAAATTGAAGCAAAAGAATTACCAAAGTAAATAGATACAATACATACAGCTCTAACATAAATAGAAAACAACAAAAAGAAATTTGAAAAATTGATACAAAGAGATAATAAGAATCTAAGAAAAAGAACTAATATTGAAGAAAGGAAAGGAAGAGCCTGTATATATAGTTAGTAAAAGTCTTGAAATTAAAAAAATACAAAATAATAATTCTAAACAATAATTTTCAAGAATACAAGAAAAAAAGGAGCTATGAACTCTACGAGCACACCATGTGTCTAATACTATTAAGCTAGAATAACCATCATCAAATACACACTAGGGCAACTAGTGAACTTTAAAAATAAACAGAAACGTAATTCTCTCTTTGGTCATCCAGACAACCAAGGCACATACCTTATACAGAATGAAAGAAAACCGGATAACAATTAGACTTTTAGATAGTATCACTTTAAGTCACAGCATTTTAGACTACTCTACAAAATACACTGTGAGCCAAGAATTTTACTTCCGGCAAAAATCGTCTTCAAGTACAAAGGACACAGAAAACTGTTACTGACGTGTTTCCTCAGGAAAATATTTTTCAGGAGTCCTTCTTGAGGCGTCTCTAAAAGAATGCTCTCCATAAACCCAAAATGCTGGAGTGAGATCTATAAAAATAACTTACAGTGTTTATTAGTAGAATAAGATAAAACAAAAGTTAAAAGAAAGAGAATACAGAGATGGTTACATTCTCTGACAATGTAGATATAGTACCACCATTAATGAATGAATTGGTGAGAATGGGGATAGAATATACACAGAAATCTTTCTGTGTTTAGTAATCAAAATTGATTGTGGTACTATAAATATTGTGATCCTGAAACTGATATGTGTGTGTGTACTGTGGGTTAAAGCAATTGAGTGATTGATTACAAGATATTCTAATTCTTTCATTCCTTGTATTGATGAGAATGGGGGTTCTTCTGGAAGAAAGAAGACAAAATGTAACATATATTGATAAGATTATTTTAAAAATCTGATAGTTTTGAATTTCAATTTAAAAAGTCAGTGTGAGTTTATATGGTAATTTATTACTAAAAATGTGTATATTTTCTAGTTCTGCCCACTGGAAAGACCTAGAAACAATATATAACCCAGCAGCAATGAAATAGCTAGGCCTAAATTGTGATCTTGAGATTAACATTTCTCATTAAAAGAAATGAAGCTTTCCTGTGAAAATAGTGATTTCAGGTCTGATGTAGAAAATACACAAAATTAGTGTGAAATTTCTTATCACATTGGAAAGAAAGAAAGCTAACGATTATTACCAGAGTCATATCAGAAGGACTCAGCAACCTGCTTTAACAATGTCCAAGTTTCCAGTGATGGGGCAATTTTAACTTCAGTGGGGTTTAGAATTACAATGGCTTGAAACTCACCAAATATGTTTAAATCTGTGAATGGATAATCACATTAAAAAAAAAATTAGTCAATTTTGGAGGCTAGCGTTCAATATGTTAACAATTTTTTGATGACCAGTGACGATGAGCATTTTGTCATATGCTTGTTAGCCTCATGTATGTCTTCTTTTGTAAAGTATCTGTTCATATCCTTTGCCCACTTTTGAATGGGCTTGTTTGTTTTTTTCTTGTAAATCTGTTTTAGCTCTTTGTAAATTCTGGATATCAGCCCTTTGTCAGATGGGTAAACTGCAAAAATCTTTTCCCATTCTGTTGGTTGCCGATTCACTCTACTGACTGTTTCTCTTGCCGTGCAGAAGCTGTGGAGTTTGATTAGGTCCCATTTGTCTATTTTGGCTGTTGTTGCCAATGCTTTTGGTGTTTTAGTCATGAAGTCCTTGTCTATGCCTATGTCCTGAATGGTTTTGCCTAGATTTTCTTCTAGGGTTTTTATGGTGTTAGGTCTTATGTTTAAGTCTTTAATCCAACTGGAGTTAATTTTAGTGTAAGGTGTCAGGAAGGGGTCCAGTTTCTGCTTTCTGCACATGGCTAGCCAGTTTTCCCAACACCATTTATTAAATAGGGAATCTTTTCCCCATTGCTTGTTTTTGTCAGGTTTGTCAAAGATCAGATGGTTGTAGATATGTTGTGTTGCCTCCAAGACCTCTGTTGCAAATCAAAACTACATTGAGACAGAATCTCACGCCAGTTAGATTGGCGATCATTAAAAAATCTAGAGACAACAGATGCTGGAGAGGATGTGGAGAAATAGGAACACTTTTACACTGTTGGTGGGAGTGTAAATTAGTTCAACCATTGTGGAAGACAGTGTGGTGATTCCTCAAGGACCTAGAAATAGAAATTCCATTTGACCCAGCAATCCCATTACTGGGTATATATCCAAAGGATTACAAATCGTTCTACTATAAGGACACACGCACACGAATGTTCATTGCAGCACTGTTTACAATAGCAAAGACCTGGAACCAACCCAAATGCCCATCGATGATAGAGTGGACCGTGAAAATGTGGCACATATACACCATGGAATATTATGCAGCCATCAAAAACGATGAGTTTGTGTCCTTTTTAGGGACATGGATGAATCTGGAAACCATCATTCTCAGCAAGCTGACAGAAGAGCAGAAGATCAAACACCACATGTTCTCACTCATAGGCGGGTGTTTAACAATGAGAACACATGGACACAGGGAGGGGAGCACTACTCAGTGGGATCTGTTGGGTGGAAATAGGGGAGGGACAGTGGGGGCTGGGGAGTTGGGGAGAGATAGCATGGGGAGAAATGCCAGATATAGGTGAAGGGGAGGAAGGCAGCAAATCACACGGCCATGTGTGTACCTATGCAACAACCTTGCATGTTCTTCACATGTACCCCAAAACCTAAAATGCAATAAAATAAATTTAAAGAACAAGAAGTAAAATATAGAGCATTTTCAAGGGTTTTTAATTGCTATGGAGAAATTAAAATGGAGAAGGGGAATAAGGACAGTAGTGTGGGTGGGAAGAGCAGACAGTGTTATTTTACATATTACTTACTGCTCAATACTAAGATGGCATTTGAGATGAGACCTGAAGGAGATGAAGTAAGGGAATGAGCTGTATCAATAGTCATCATACCAATGACATCCCACTAGCTATTAGCATAATGTCCATGCTTGTTTGAGCCCTACAGTCTGAATTGCTATAGCATAATAATAAATCATAATGTCTAAAAAAAAAAAGAACAAAAAACAATTTTTTTAAATAAAGAGATACTCAAGCAGCTATATTGGCCTTCATATATTAACTGTATGATTTAGTAAATAGTGAGAAAAAACATTTGGTTATAAGTGTATTCCAGCTAATCAATAATAATAAAAGAGAGAATATTACCATTTTGCAGCCCCAATGCATTAATGGGTCTACACACTGAACATCAACTGTTGCTAGCATTTCCCTCTTGATAGAAAAACTCAGTTCCACCAATCCTCTTGCCAAGAGCATCAAATCTGTCAATGCAGATTCAAGAATTCATCACAGTAAGGCAAACGAAAACAAATAAAAAGTCTTTATGTTGTCCTTTCATATCTCTTAAAGTGCCTAACACAAATCCTGACACACATTAGCCGCTGAAACAAAATAGGAGGCTTACATTATGGATATTTTTATGAAAGTCATCCACCTAACACAGCCATGAGAAAATGTTGAGTTAAATTTTCCCACAATACTATTAATATTTGCAAAGCCTCTTGTACCTTCTGTCACTATGAATCCCAAACCACTTAATTTACAAATAATTATTCTAAAGAAGTTTTCTACTGTTATGCTATTTTATCAACTTCCAATTATTTTCTTTACTCAGTGAGAAAAAAGATAAAATTTAAAATAACAATGCTGCATTTTCATCTGTGAATAGAACCATTTTGACCTTGATTGACACATACATTTTTCTATTGTTAATCTATAACAGTTTGGTAGCACAGATCTTCCTAGAGACATTGCTAATCCTCAGAGCATTTTATCACCAATGTATACATGCATAATAGAGAATTAAACGCAGAAGTCATATGCCCTCACATTTGCAGTTTTTTCCTCTGATAAACATTCACTTTACTTCAGAAACGATTCTCCTTCACTTCTTACCAAAAAAGCTCATTCTATAGCAGAGATTCCTTGCCTTTGCAATTCCAGAGCTCATCTATGAATGTGATGAGTCATGTTAGGTATAAATTGGGGGGACTAACATATAAGATAAGGGGAAATGAAATCATTATGTTATTAGACTTTGAAAAGTATTACCGTATATCTGTAGTGCTAGGAGACATTTTGTAGTTCTTATAAGGGTGTTATTTGTTTTTTTTTTTTAATGAACTCACTTTGAAAGGAAATTATTAAAAGCCTTTAACAATGTTAGCATGATTTAAAGTACACTTTGAGAAAATCTTTGATTTATTGGTAAAATATTTAGACCATTATAATGAATTATATTATTTCAGTTATATTTTATTTTGTATACAACCCTGAAAACTTTGAAATGACTGATACTGAGTTCAAAAAGCTTTGAGAGTTGAGTTGCAATGTTTCCATTCTTAATTATTCAGTAAAATACCAACATGGAACCAGAAAAATAAATGAGCATATTAACAAAAATAGGAGAAGCCTATCACAAGAATCTGTTTGAAATAACCAGACTGTAAAGGCCATTGATGAGGTATTAAAATGTAGTGTCAGAGCATGCTTATGTTTTAGCTTTCAAAAACAAAGCAAAATTATATAAGAAAATAACAACAGATTTACAGCTGGAAGCAATCTGAATATGACATGTAGAGGACACGAAGGATACTTTCCTTACCAGTAAGGATACAAGGGAATCTCTGGGAACCTCAATGACATTTGTCCTCAAATGGCTGAGATGGATGCAGATGCTCCACGGGATAGGGCTGCCTAGTTTCATTTTGGATATTAGTAATCAGAATGGTACGGGCCAGCAGACAATGTTTGAAATTCAGAGGCAGCAAGGCCAGAAAACAAAGCATGCTGCCCTAAACTTCAAGGATCTCTAGAAATGGCATCGTTCTATGGGAAAATATATATACTAAGCTGACTGTGGTATTTATTGGCTGTAAAATAATATTGACTATTACTAATAACAATAGAAATATACAATAAGATCACACAAAACTGCAGTTGAAAGTCTAATTCATTCTGTTAGTTTCTGGAATTAAGTTAATCACAGGATAAGGATCCAATAGAATTCCATAGAGAAGGCAACTTAATCATAAATTTTTAAAGACACTGTTTTTTTGAGATGCAAGACATTAGAACGTCATTGAACAATAAATAAGATCAATCTGAGAGATGGATAAATTGATTATGCAGGGAAGGGAGGCTACAATTTTAGAAAGTGGTCTCTGTTAAGATGAGACGGACATTAGCAATGAGAAAATGGCACATTTGAACCAAGAGGAATTGGTTAGGAACCGCTGAATGTCTGCCTTAGGTGAAGAGGCCACTCTATAAATTAGGCAAAGTCTTACTTTCATATGGTGAGATAATTGAGTTATTTTTATATGCAATGACTTTTACCTGATTGCATCATGTAGGTACATTTTGACCTTAAATTTAGGATTATAATTAGTACTAACTGAAATTCCCATAGAGATAAAGCAGAAAGATGCATGCATTGAAGGAAGAGATAAAGGAAGCACAATTTTAGAAGGAAAATAAAAGATTGCTTATAGGTATTTCTTTGAAAGTGTTGGAAGTGAATTATTCAAGTGAGACTTCATTTTATCTTCAGGCCACCATCATCTCCCAGCATTCTAGAGAAGCTAATGGTAAGCATCGCTGTTAGATGTGAAACTCAAGTAAGATAAAATTTGGTAATTCCACCCCAAAAGCATAGTGAGCTTGATACAGAGAAATAGCAGTTTAAGGAAGAACTTTGAGAGCTCCAGATTCATACATCAAATTTTTTAAAGTCTTCGAGATCCAGAAGAAAAATTTTCAATAATACAGGGTAAATAATCATAATTAAATAAAAATATTTTTTGCAGTGTTAGTTATAACTCTTAAGACATACTAGATTGTGATTGGCAGATCCTCTAAGATATATACAAAATTATTTCCACAATTTAATAGGTTTATATTACCTAATCTTCAAAGATTATTAGAAGCAATAACTATGAAAGAAGTAATTTTACTCAAGAAGTTTTTGATGCAAATTGATTGCTTTCCCATATACACAATTCTGTTTTGAAAATTTAATGCAAAAGTCTTGTTCCAGAGCATAAAAAGACCAGTTTAGCAAGTCAACAGGAAGACAACACACTTTTAAAAACTGGGCCAAATTTGAATAGATATTTCCCCAATGTATGATTGTCTAATTAGGGAAACACAAATTGGAACCACAATGACATTCCAGTAGGCAGAAAATCATCATCATCCTCATTATACAAATATGTTCAATATTAAGCATTGGCAAGGATATAGAGAAACTGAAATATTCATGCATTGCTGCAGAGGATGTTAAATGGTTTCCCACTTTGAAAATCATCTTTTTTTGTTTCCTAAGAAGTGAAAAATAAATATAGCAGTTCCATTCATGGATATCTACCAAATGACATGAAAATAAGTCTACACAAATACCTGTAAGTAAATATTCTTACTACTATTATTTATAGTAGTTCCAAATTGGAAATAATAAAAATTTCTTGTAAATTTCTTGTAAATCAACTTGTAAATTGGCAAACAGAATGTGTTATCCATAGAAGGGAATACTGTTTGGCAGTATGAAAGAATAAATTACTAATTCATGCTATATGGATGAACCCCAAGAAGCCAGGCACTAAATACTTTATATGTATTTCTGGTCATTTTAAAAACAAGCGATCATATACTGTTTATTGTGCTCATCTGGGGTAGGGTTGGAGGGGCTTCCACAAGAGAATTATCTTCTTTTTCAATCTATGTTCTCTCGGTTTGAAAACTGATTTTCTTCTAGGAACTGAATGAAAAATTACAATTTTCTATTATGGTGCTTATCAGGCTTCTGCTCACAAGCCATTGTTATTTTTTGACTACACAAGTCAATCAAGCACCTAATCTGCTATCTATCTGTCTCACCTCTAAGTAAAACCAGCATCTCAGCAGATCTCTCTGGGTCAAAGCACCTACCTGATTACCACCCTGGCTGAACTTTGTATCAGTTACATCCCCCTTGTTTTTGACAGTTAAGTGCTCCCACTTGGCCTCTGCTGTTCTGGAAATTTATCTATCTTATTGATACTAGGAAATCCAGTTTCTTGGCAGCACCTCCTAATAGAAAACCACCACCACCACCACTGAACTTAATCAAGAATGCAGCATGTTCTTTACTGCCATAATGCACAAGTTAGCAAACTTTCTCTAAAGAGACACTTAGTAAACACTATTTTAGGGTTTTCAGGCCATGGACAGTCAAATATTTTCCTTTGCTTGTTTTTACAACCCTTTGAAAACTCAAAAATTATTTTTATCTCACAGATACACAAAACCAGGTCACTCTGTAGATTTGGCTCCAGGACACAGATTGTGACCTCTGCCTTAATGAGAGTGTGTCCTTGAGAGAATACATCAGGTGATGGATTTTTCTGGTCAACATTCAGACCACCTTTAGCCTTCTGATTTCTTCCTCAATACTCTGCCAATTAAGTTCTAGCATTCCACTTCATTTACACAGGCATTATTGATTGCAATCTTTAAGAAGCCATCACAGCAACATATTAGTAGTAGATTCTAAATAATGATAGATTGTATCCATGCAAATAAACTATCCTTATGCTAATACTACACAACTGTGTCCAACGCCCTTAAGGTAGATACTCCCCTGTGATTGCCTGGTTTCTGCTGATACATATTACCCACGTCTTTCAATCATTTTATTTCATAAGCAAGATAATTCCGTGGGTCAGTGATTGTATTTATTTTACTGGGCTAAATTGACCCTTTTATTGATCTGTAACAAACAAACAGGGGCAGATTCTGTGGAGAGTTATTAGTCAATAGTTCAGCAAGGTGAAACTAACGTCCTCCAGGATGAAACTAATGTCCTCCAGGAAAGAGACCTGTGGCCTAAGCATTGAGGGTAATTTGAGTTTACAAGGTTATCAGCACAACCACCCAAATATTTTCATCCTGTATCTCAGTGAACTACTCCTACCTTTAGTACCCTGATGTTTGCATAGGAGAATGTACATTCAATTTCCTTTGCTGGCACACTCCATTTACAACAAAATCCTCTGCCTGATTTTCTGCATAGTCTGCCCTCCAGAATCAGAAGACAGTGATACCTTTAAATGCTTCCATGGAGTTTTTGTGACTCTTACAGCATTCTCTGATTTAACAGTTTGATGACCTGAGTCTATAATTTCCTTACTTTAAGGCTACTAAGGTATTTAACAAGAAGCCAGCTATATTTATAATCTTTACGATTTCAATTATTAAAATACTTTAATTTCTAGGACTACTGAGAAAGCCAATGCTTTTGCTTAAACTTGTATTTCACATCGGGACATTTCAGATGATTGTCTTAATTAGTGTGATGGCATAACATGCCAGGGATTATTGTTACTACACTTAGAACTAACAATGGAGTCTTTATTACTTTTGAGGTACAGAAGACATCCTTCAATATTACCATCCTGAAATTCTGCTTTTTAGGGCCACTTCCAGTGATTAGTATTTTAATGTAGATTCTCAAAAATCAAAGCTAAAGACATAGAGTTAGATGAATTTGAATTTTCTAAGAAATGTGAGAACGTGGGGAAAACAGATGAGACATTGAAGAAAGAAAAGTCACTATAAGGGAAGCACTATTGAGATGACTGCTGTGGGCAGCAGGGGCTCAGTTCCACCAGACTGTGTTCAGAAGCATAAAGGAACTGTCCACCTGATGCATGGAAGATGAGGGTATCCATCCACTCACCCTTGTTTCTAAATGGTGGCTGGATCCGCTATGGGTTGTCAATATCTCAGTTGTATGAAAATTGAATAGAGTTTAGTCATTCAGGGAAGCTCCTGAAACAGAAAATGAAAATATCTGTTGTACAGGTGTGTGAGAAGGCACAGAAAGCAGGAACCTGAGCTTGGATAGAACTGAGCACTACAACTGAGGCTGACTTAAGAGGAAGACTGAGAGGAAATGAGGTAAAGTACTAAAAGACCCACATTGAAACCCTATCATTAATACAAGGAGAAAGCTAGTGAATGCATAAAGAATGAATTAAAGACTGTACTTTCTCAGCACCGGTCATTTTTCCTGCAGTGATCCATGGTTCAGCAATGGCAGCTAGCTTCTCCATGCTTTCTGGTGAAAGAAATGAGGCATATTTGTTCATTTTTTTCTACTCCTTAATTAATTTAGGTTTAACATCAAATTATTTTAGTGCTTGCTAATGATATAAAGATTGGTGAGGATTCAGAAAAGAATTTTCAGGTTTTTTTATTTTAAATTGTAATACATATATATTTAAATTTAAGTATATAAATTTAAATAAATGATTTAAAATAAATTAGAATTTAACATATATATTTAAAAGCTAATATCTATAACTAATATATTTATATATTTAGAATTTATATATCTCTACATAACTATATTCAATAATAAAAGATATTAAATTATATAAATGTTATAAAATATAAATACCATTGGTTATCTTTATATATAAATATGCATAAATTCTAACACATATATTTATATTAGAGTTTTATATATTAGAAAAAATATATAATACATATATTTCCCAGTGTGAGATATATATATATATATATATATATGTATGTATATCTCCTTTGAGGTACATTTTATGAAATTATCTCATGTAAGAACATCAAAAATACATAACTAAAATTTCCTAAAGCCTTTGAAAATTTTAAGAAAGATAATGAATGGACAATAAACTTCTGAAAGGTCAATGAAATTCAAGAAAAGTTTCTTTAAAGGTAAGGTAGATAAAAGACCACATTTACCCTCCATTTTGTGGATGGCAAGATAAAACTCAGTAATACAATCAATAATGACATATTTTTAAGACTATGAAAGGCCATTTTACCAGGCAAAGTAGTCAACAAGCTTTGACTATTTGATCATTCACAAAGGGCAAATCTACCTGATCTCATTTACAGCAGTTGAGCAGTAAAAAATTTACAGTTATTGTTACATCTCTGGATTTTATTTCAAATAGTACATATATTACTTGAAGGCTTATTCCTTGGGTCTTTCATTTAACCCCTTATGTATATCAAAAACGTCTCAATAAATATCCTCATTACTGTATTTATAAATCCAAAGCTATTTTGTGTTATATTCAAAATAATTATTTATGTTTTTTAACAATTGTCATTTGCTCATTTAATTTTCAGCCTTCACTTCCTACCTCATAAAATAAATGAATGCATGATTGTTATTTATATTTGTATTATTCATATATCAGAAACACACTTTTAAAACTAACAATCACTCCCACTTATAGAGGCCTACAAATAAAGGGTAATAGTGAAAAGAACTAGAAAGAATAGAGAAATAGAGAAAATAATTTGAAGTTTTTTCAAATATCTTTCAAAACAAATCATTTTGTGGATTAAAAAATGGATCATTAAATAGGAAGAATGCTTTTGCAGAGAAAGAAAGATAGTTTAATTTTTTTTTTTCTGAGATGTAGTCTTTTTCTGTCACCCAATCTGGAATGCAGTGACATGATTTCAGCTCACTGCAATCTCTGTATCCTGGGTTCAAGCGATTCTCCTGTCTCAACCTCCCAAGTGGTTGGGACTATAGGCAGGCACCACCATGCCCGGCTAATTTCTGTATTTTTAGTAGAAACAGGGTTTTACCATGTTGGCCATGCTGGCCTGGAACTCCTAACTTCCACCTGCCTCAGCCTTCCAATGTGCTGGGATTACAGGTGTGAGTCACTGCATCTGACCAGATTCTAATTCTTAATTCTGGGAAAGTGGGAAAGTCTTAGCTCATAGAACTGTTCTGTGAGCCCAACTTGTTGGACTCATAATGGTGGTAAAGACATATGTAGGGAACCAGCCCTACATCACCCGTGGGTGCCCCGTGTCCGGTGGCCACAAAGGCATGAGAAAAAGACAGATTAAGAGAGATAGTGGGACCAGGGGCCATTACTCATTACTTTGGAGGAGACAGTGGATCCTGAACTGTGATCATCCACACTCTTGGTTACAATCACTTTGACCTACAGGGTAGGGGTGGAGTCATGTGGGGAGGGAGTGATGGTGGAGTGAATCAGAGAGCTGGAACTGAATCAGTGAGCCGGAACTGGCATGTCATTCTAAGGATTGACAACAGTGCTGGTTTGGGAGTTTCACAAAAACAATAACATGTGGTTATCTTTAGCCTATTATCTATGTGCAGCTGATGGAACTCGGGCCTTACAAGGAGCCTACAAGTCTGGCTACATCACAGTGCTACATAGGGATTTTACGTACTTGAACACAATGTTTATGGTAACAGATCCTAGGTCATCCTGCACTGGAACATGAGGCATGGAGAAGCCTTCTTCCTCAGAGGCCTCCCACGGCCTTCCACAGTTTGTTGTTCCTTGTTTATATGTTACTCATAACCAATTTATGTAGGCACTCTGTAAGTCCTTTCTCCTCTGCTACTTTTCCCAACATATGTATATGTTTCTTTACACGCTAATAGATTTTTCTTGCTTTCAATTAACATTAAAATATCTCCAACCTCCTTAGTTACAAGGAAATACAAATTAAGCCATTGTGGCATGTGAGGCATTAGGAATGTTTCATCTCCTGATCTGAGTTGCAATTATATACAAGTGTGATCACTTTATAATAATACATCAAGCTAACAACTTCTAACTTGTAGAGTTTTCTTTTTGTAAAGTTTAAATAAAACATTTGTTCTTTTATTCAGTAAATATCTTCTGTGCACATACTATATTCAAAGAGCTATGATTAGGCCAGGCGCAGTAACTCACACCTGTAATCTCAGCACACTGGGAGGCCAAGGCGGGTGAATCACGAAGTCAGGAGATTGAGACCATCCTGGCCAACATGGTGACACCCATCTCACTAAAAATACAAAAAAATTGCTGGGTGTGGTGGTGTGTGCCTGTAATCTCAGCTACTCGGGAGGTCGAGGCCAGAAAATTGCTTGAATCCAAGAGGCGATGATTCCATTGAGCCAAGATCCCACCACTGCACTCCAGCCTGGTGACACAGTGAGGCTCTGTCTCAACAAAACAAAACAAAACAAACAAAAAAAAAAGCCAACCAATCAGCAAACAAACAAACAAAAAACTATAATTAATACTTGTCATAGGAGTGGTGAATAAAAAAGAAAATGAATCATGTGTCCAACAATAGGTATTAAGACGTCGCTACGTACCAAGCACTAAACAAAAATCCCTGCCCTGATATTTCCTTCTCTAAGAGATTTTTATTTCTCATGGAGGGGATACACAATAGATACAAAATACGATGATAAATGCTATGATGGAGTAGTATACAGTTCTGTTCAGTATATACCAGGAAACAAATCCTTATTTGGTGCATCAGGCATTTTTTTCATGAAAGAAAATATAGCTGAACACTGAAGGATGAAGAAAAGCCAACCAACAAAGCAGAAAAACAACATTTCTGAGCAACTATAAGTATTCTGCTCAGGTGAGGTTCAAAGACGCCATCTTGAGTAGAATCTGAGTGTGTGAAAAGAAATATGGCAGGATGGCTCTGGAGAGGCCCAGATTGCTGAGATTATCAGCAGAGCCCTGTTAGCTACATTAAATACTTTGTAGCTTCTCCAAAGAGTAATAGAAAGCCACTAACAAATAAGGACAAGGGAGTAGCATAGAAAGTCTGAGTTTTTATGTATTACCTTTACTACAGAAATCACAATGGATTAGAACAGGGGTCGGCAAACCCCTATTTTTTGGTAAAGAGTCAGTTAAAAAATTTTTTAGGTTTTGTGGGCTTCTAGTTTCTGTCATATCTACCCTTCTGCTTTTGAAGTGGGAAAGCAGCCAAAGAAAAATCTGTAAATGAATGGGTGTGGCTACATCTCAATTAAAATGTATTTGTAAAAAGAGGTGGGCGGGGATTGCTCTGAAAACTCTTATTCATCAATGTCTGTATTAGAGGAAGACAGAAGTACATGGCAACATCTATCAAGCTAAGGTTGTGGTCTAGTTAAGGAAAGAGGGTAACTTGATACAGAGTATCAGAGGTTGGTAAGTAAAAGGAGGAAAAGGTGACCCACACAATGGCTGGGGATACCATGCCCTCTCAATATATATATATGAGATGTCTCAAAATCTTATTCTTCCATTTGCAAAAAATCCAGTGCACTTTCCGAGATATGAACAATTCTGAAAAACTCACATTCATATTGTAACTTTTGGTTCTGAGGCCCTACTTGCAATTATTTCACTTTCTGGTTCATCTCGTCTTTCCAATCAATGAGATACTTTTCCTAAAGTGACTAAACTTTAAGTTACCCCCATTCAATAATCTTTCATTAAAAATGTCTGCTTACAAATTGTTTTTGAGTAGGCAGGACATATCAGAGGAATTTATTTTTTAAGTGAAATCTATTATAGAAACTTCATTTAAAATTGCTATTATTTTCTTTAATGTGTCTACATTAGCATTATGCTATGCACAGAAGATCCCTCCCTTCTTCAATCTATTAGTACATTAATAAACCTTTAAATATAACTTTAAATTTAATTGCATCTGTATTATAAACTTGAATTTTCCACGATTTCTCTAAATTTTAAAATGTCGTTGTACATTTGAGGTGATAGGTATGTTAGTTTGATTTAATGATCTCATATTATATACACATATCACATCCACAAGTATATGCAATTATAATTTGTCAACTTATAATAAAATTTTAAAAATTGAAAAAGTAAAAAAAGCTTTATTGTAGGCCAGAGGCTAGCTTTTTAGCCCAATTTACCCTTGTAGTGTACTTTCTACATATTTTTCAGGGATTTTTATTTGTATTTTGTGTATTTTATTCTCTTTATTTGTCTTTAAGTAAAGTTTAATAAAACCATATGCTAAACATTTTGACCTATAAGAGAGAAGAAAACAAAAGACACAAGAAATATAATTCAGATTTTGGGGGCTTAAACAATGAGCAAGAATAGTTGTATAATCAAGGACTTACAGAATAGAAAGGGTTTCTGGAGAATGAAGCTTGGAAATGCCTAGAAACCAAGGCAACATTGCAGGTTAGGACACAGGAAACTCAACAAGGATCCTGTAGGAATGTTCCACTCAGGGGTCTGCATCTGATATAAGGAGATCTTAACCATCTCTTATGTCTTCATATTGGATTGCTTGTGATCCACAGCTCTGAGAATATAACTCACCTGCTGGACCTTCCTTGCAAATCTGCTTCCTGACTGTATTGAGCCAGACAGGGGAAGTGATTTTAAATTACACAGTAGGGATAACACCAAGGGTAATCAAGATCACATGATGGGAGTAGAGGTTTTACCCAAGTGCTGAAAAAAAGGAGAAGGTGGGAGAAAAAAAAAAAAAAGTCTTCAGGAAAAAGAAAAACAAATATGCAATCAATGACTGTCTTGATCAATGTACAATGAAATTCTGAAGATTAATTCGTTTTAATGAAGCCCCAGTTTAGTTTGAAAACTGCAAACACTTGACCATTAATAGGTATTTGAGATTCAGAAGTCATATATATGAGGCATTTATAAGTCTAATGTCTGTTAACTCATGTGAGCTCAATGCTAGGGATATACAAAAGAGAAAGTGGTCTAATTATTGTTATATAGAAGAGCTTCTTAGGGGCCTGATTTATTAGACACATTAGAATGACTGGTAATTAGTATTTAAGCTGCCTTCAATGCCTTCTTTTAAATTACTAAAGACGTCTTAAAGTGCAGTACGAACTTGATTAAGTGGAGCACTATTTAAACAAAAAAACTTTTCAGATTATTTTGGACTTTATTTTTTTAAATGTGAGAATAAATAGAAAGATCACCCAAATGAGAATAAATCAGAGTTTACTATAGCTAGGAAGTCAGCCACCGTCACTTCTACAAAAGAAGAGATTCAAGGGCAAGTAGGGAAATGTGAAAGTTTATAATGAGAAAAAGCAAAGTTTTCAGCCTTTAGACATTTTATCGAATTTAATATGTCTGTGTAACAGACAAGTTTCAGAATACTATTCCTAAAGTTCTGAAGTATTGGTCTAAGGCAAGCAGAACTTTTCTGGTTACACAAGAAGTAATAACAAGTAGGGGCACAGGGAGAACGAACAAAAATTATTTATATAATTATTCATGACACTAGGTGACAACCAAGGTCTTACATTTTCTTGGTTGCATATTTGAATTTCTTTACTTTTCTGCAGGTGGTTTGTTACCATATGAAGGGTATCAAAGTAAAATTTAGAATTAATTTAATTGTAGATTATGTACTACATTAAAGTGATTCTACTTTAATTCTAAATTAAAAACTCTCAAATTTAGAATCTGATCAATAGATTGTAATAATTGACTTTTTCTGGGAGAGAAGCCACCCACATTCCTTGGCAATTGATTCTCACCCTCCAATTTCAAAGGAAATAATGATGTATCTGTCTAATTGTTATTCCATAGCCACATGCCCCTCTGAATATCTTCTGCTTCTCTCACTAACATTTAAGGATCCTGTGAATATGTTGGGCTCATTAGGGTAATCCAGGATACTCTCCCTATTTTAAGGTTAGCTGATTAGTACCCTTAATTCCTCTGCAACTGTAATTATCTTTTGCCTTGTAACCTAACATATTCATAAGTAACAGGGATTAGGACACGGACATCTTGGGGTGGGAATATTATTCTGCCAACCATACCCTATTACATTTTCATTTTCTGTGGTCATATTATAGAATAGAAAGGAATGATTTTTAGTCAAGAATCCAAGGTTTGTAGTCAAGAATTGGGGGATAGAGAAAAACTGTTGAATTATTTGAATACTTACCAGCTGTGTTTACACTGAGGCAGAGGCTGAAGGAAGTTGGCAATGTTTAATTAATATAGAAAGTGTAACACCTGTATATACCAGGTGCTGAAAGTCTAGTCAAATCTAACAGGAAATGACAATGTTAATTATTTATATTTATAGTTAACTCGCCTTGAGTATTTAAGATAGGCTACTGGATACTTTTTTCTACCTTAGAGAACACTCATTGATCTCAATAGAGGATTTTTATTTGTGTTTTTCTTTTATCATATAGGACAATCTTTTTTCCATCGTCTTTTCTCTTTAGAGTATCTATGAGTGATCTTGCTAAGAAGGGTTAAAATATGGGCCACATAGCATAGTTGTTTAAGTTGAAGGGTCATAAGTTCATTTTAGGTCCTGACTTTTTTATTTGTTATTGTTGTAAAGCCCTTTAAAAATGTTTTACAAGTCATTGCATTTCAGGTAAAGGGGCTATTTCGTAATCTAATTCACATGTCTGAATTAATTTCAGATTTAATTTCATTGACAAATTGTTGAGATAAAAGGGCCGCTGCTATATCACCACTTTATTTAACTTCTGAATCTTGTGGGAAAGTATTTTTTAGTCTATCCCCCAAATTGACTACAGTTTTATGTTTCTGAGTCGATATTATTAAATTGTGGTCCAGTCAATTTTTATTAGAGATGTGCTAGGTGTAGTTTTTAGAAAAACTTGCCCTACCTCTTGGGTCTTTTTGACCCTTAAGTTTATTGTGGGAATAAAAGTATCTTTTGGGTTACTGGGGACAGCCCCATCAGATCTTGCCATCCAGCATTTAGTAGCCCAGTTTCCCACCAACGTGTGTGCAAGTTGGTCTTGCAGTCACTGGGCTGTTAAGCCAGCTCAAACAACAAGCTGATAGGATCTATGCCTTTTCAGAGTGTGGTTCTCCTTATGACAGACAACGTTTTTACTCAACACGATGCAAAACGGAAGCACACAGAGAACAAAAGGGATGAGAAAAAATGACCTGATTTCATTACGGATACCTAGCAAATGAAAAACAATCAAAAATCCAAAAGCCAACTGAGAACGAGGAGCTGAGAAACTCTATGCAAAGAGAACAGACTTCAGCCCTGTGGCTGACTTTCCACTTTGGCATGAACTCCCCAAGCCAGGAGCGGCAAGGTGAAAGAGTCCTCCCTGGGTGCTATGCCTCTGGTTGAAGGCTGGAGTCTACAGTCATGAGAAGTACAAACCTTTTCTTGGTGCAGCTTCAGAAAAAAACTGCAAAAACAAGCCAATACTATTGACATAAAAACAAATAAAGCTTATTTAGAGTTTGCTATAGCAAGGGAGTTGGCCAGCATTACAAGACTTTTAGAGTGGGAAAATCTTATAGCAAGAAAAATGTAAGTTGTAAGATACATTTGGAGGTGGTAGGAATGGTAAAGCTGAAATGGAATACCTAGAAAAGGCGTATGTTATGTGATTGGTTTGGGGAGAGTATTTGGCTTTCCATTGTAGTTTCTACTTGTAAATGGGGACAGAAAGTAGAGAGACTGGAAGTCATTTACCAGGTCTTATCTATTTGGGAAATAAAGCTGCAATCACCAGCCTAATAAGATTTTAAAAATGTATGTTCACTATACAAGACTCATTTCCTCTTCACATTTGACCAATAGGCACACAAAATGGAGATTTAAAAAGAATCAACATTCATTTACCTTTTGCATCTTTAATGGTGGAACTTTTTTCTTCAATTCCTTCAGACACTACGCAATGCTATAGCTTGATCATCTCCCTAGAATCAGAGCAGTTCCAGGTACTTCCACATGGCCCTTTCTACTTGATTTTTACAATTAGACATCCTTTATTCTCAATCAAATCAGAAAACCCATTTATATTGCAGAATCTCTTTCTATCCTCTTAAGCCCACGAACAGTAACTACCATAAAAAATTTTTCAACGATTCTGATATCCTGCTTTATCATTACATTAAAAAAAAACCTGAGATGGTATTTCCAAACTTTCAGAGTATAGTCGGTAGATGGGTGAGCACATTTAAATCAACTGGCACATTTCAATATTTCCGTCTTCCATAATCTTCATGTCTCCCTCTGTCAAATACCCAGGAAGGTCTCCTAATTTAACCATGTATATCATACAAATTATCAAGTGAAGGATTTAATTAGCCTAATGACTAGATTATAATGCCACTCCTGAAAATTGAGCACAACATGGTGTATGTTTATTCTGGGTGAATTCACCTTTGCCAATATCTATTTATGAGGTCTGAGCCTTAAGTTTTACTCCAACTCATACTCCGCAGTAGATAGCTGAATACCAATTGATATAATCTTATAACTCCTTAAATATATGGACTGTTTCCTTTTTAAGAAGACCCATATTACTATGTCCAGGCTTTGTTACTATTAACATTTAATTATGGGCCTGAATAAAATGAGATGTTGGGGATGGAACCTGAGGAGAAATGGAATCAGCTTGTAAGTTTAGTGCCCCAAAATGTCTTCACCAAAAGCTTTTATGTAGATGATGGATAAATATTTCAGACTATATTGGGAGTGACAGGGCTGTATCTACCAGTAACAGAAATTGAGGGAAATTTGGAGGATCAGATTCTATGCATTATTCATGTCTACTTATCCCATGTCTATGGATCTCACCTCTTTCTCACCAATACGCTTACCCTGGTGTAAGTGGCATGCTTGAGTTAAATATTTCATGGGATTCTTCTTGTCCAGCTAATCAAGCTTTAGGAATGGTTTCAAATCCTAACTTCCCTATGACTATGAAAATTTCATTGTATCTTCAGGTTCTCAACACATATTGTTGTGTATTTATAGGCAGAAAATTTTCTTTCCGCCCATAGATCTGTAAAGCTACAGTAAGAGGCGCAATGAGTACGCGATCTTCACTACCACTGTTGTGGTCATAGCAACCGTGTCGTAGCAATACGCCCTGTGCTAAGATGTGTGATAACTTCAGACAACATGAAGCCACCTGATTTTGTGCATTAACCATATCCCCTTAGCAAACAGGTTATCCTTGTGTTCTTCCAATACATGAGCAACGGAATTCAATGATCTTTTATTCTGATGATCTGTCTTCTGAGGCCACTTTAATATCAACTAATATATCAGTAAGGGTCCCAGTAGGAACAGATGGTGCTCTCAAATTAAGGTAATTATATTTATTAAAGGCATTTTAACACATGTATAGGAAGGGTTCAGTTAAAACATAAACTAAAGTCTCACATGCTGGAGCTTGTAAAGATGCTTAGTATCCCTTGGCCTGAAAGAACGAGGGAGAGAAATTTTGAAATGTGGAAGGAGTGAGATGTAAGGAGACAGCTTGGAGAGCAGTGACCTTCACTCAAGAGACACAGTCAACAAGAGGCATTGGCATGGAGATGACTGAGAGAATAAAATTAATGACATTCTCCTTATTGTCTGTAGTTTGCTGTTATCCAATAGAAACTAAAAGAAAGAATGAGAGTTCACTACCTGGCTCACAGAACAGCTTGGAAAAAGGCAGATACGAATTTGAAAGGGCAACTGGAAGACAATCTAAAAACAGAGTTTATAAACTGTGTTTTAGATAGAGCTTTTAAGAATTCCAAATGATATTTACACAAAGTAAAATGATACTGTTCCTTCGCTTGGCCACATCTAGCTTCAAAGAAGACTAATGATTGTACGTTCTTTTATCTGAGTAGCAATTTGACTCTTTAAATATCTAAAAACTCCCTCTTTCTCTTCATCTTACTCTTTTTTTCCCTTCCCTTGAAATGTAAGGATTTGTGATACATGTCAGGGTAGGACAATATGGTTAAGACAGAGAAGAAGCCTACAGCAGACCAGAGAAAGTGATTAGGGACTGAGGAGGGAGAGAGGACATGCATGGCTGAAGTGATCAGAATTGAGAGGGCAGCTGAAGCTTAGCAGGCCAGCAGGCCTGATGGGGCCAAAGTGGAAGGTTATGGGGTGAGGAGGTAGGAGGTGTTTGAGGCCAGTGGTCATTGTTTTGAGGAGGATGTCCAAATTCTGGAGGCAGCTTTTGTGATCAGGAGTTTGGTTATATAAGTGAGTATGAGCACTTAAGTACACAGTGTGAAAGTAATGAGATCAAAGTTTCTCATTGCCAGGGAATGAGGGAAAAATATGAGATGGCGAATGCTGGACATGGTGGCTCATACCTGTAATCCCAGCACTTTGGGAGGCTGGGGTGGGCGGATTACCTGAGCTCAGGAGTTCGCGACCAGCCTGGGCAACATGGTAAAACCCTGTCTCCACTAAAATACAAAAAAATTAGCCCCTGTGTGGTGGCACACACCTATAGTCCCAGCTTCTCGGGAGGCATTTGAACCTGGGAGGCGGAGGTTGCAGTGAGCTGAGATCGTGTCCATTGCACTCCAGCCTTGGAGACTTGGTCTCCAAATAAATAAATAATAATAAATGAGATGGAGAAAAGCTAGAATGAACCCTCTTGAGTTCGGCTGGAATTAGAGGTATTTGGGTAAATACATGGTTTGAGATAGCTATATAGATAGGTACATTAATGGATCAATAAAGAGATGCAGGTACGCATATATACACACACAGAGATATGGCAAAAGAGTAAAAAACAAATGAAGAAAAAGCTTTTCCTTACATTAGAATGCCAACTCATAAATTTAGAATGAATAAGGAAATTAGAAAATCACCATTTAGTAGCCATCATAGGAATAATCAGCTCATGAGAATCATCAAGGGATGCTAATACTAGTGGGTAGAATTATCTCCCTCAAGTTACGTATTCTTTACAAAGGAGGAAGCAATAAATTTATAATGGAGAAACCTGTGAGAAACTACCTTTCCTACATGATTAAAACTAACAACAGCCATGAGGAAAATAAGGCAGGAGAATTGCCTGAACCCAGGAGGCGGAGGTTATGGTGAGCCGAGATCACGCCACTGCACTCCAGCCTGGGTAGCAAGAGTGAAACTCCGTCTCAAAAAAAAAAAAAAAAAAAAAAAAGAAATTACATGCCTCTTGATGCCATCCAATGGGAAAACCACAGCATCCTGTCTGTGGTATTACAGCCAAAAATATATAGCCTGCATCTAATTATGAGAAAATATCAGAAAAAACAAATTTCAGTGCATTCTATGAAAGAGCTAATCTGTGTGTTTTTTTTTAAGTCAGTATTAAATGAAGGAAAAACTGAAACTATTTCATATTAAAGTGGAATAAACAGGAATAGGACCATATGTAATAAGTGAATCTATATCAGATCCTGGACCAGAAGGAAAACATATATTGTAAAGGCATCACTGACTTGTTTAAGAGTAATGGAATATTATACCTCATATAGACAAAACTTATAAATCATTAAGAGCTATTTATATACACAAATGTACACACATGTACTCACACTTGCATGCATATATAAATGGAGGGAGGAAGAAAGTGGGAGAGAAAGAACGAATGTGGTAAATTATTAGCACTGGAGAAACTTGAATGAATGCTATACAGAGGGGGCTGGGACAGCTTTTTGGGACCTGAGGAACCCTGCATTCCCAGATATGAAACTTTAAAAATAAATGAATTCCTTCAAGGGAAAATCCAGGCACTTAGCCTTAAAAAGTCAGTGAGCAACTTGATAAGCAAGAAGCTAATAATAACTTAAAACCATAGCCAGAGAAGTTAGTCACAAGAATGTTGAGTTCCTCTGTAGAAACTAAAGATTACACCTTTACGCTATATAGAAGTTTGGTGTCCCACTCTTGAAAACTTTTTGCAAGTCATGTCAAAATGAATGATTGAAGGAAAGGAGACATTTACTTGCTGAGAAGTGGGAAGCAATCTCTGCAACCCTTATCTCTCAATGACCCATGTAAACGTCTATCAGTTCCTGAGCTTCCCAATGTGTTCATCTTTTCTAGCTACAATGTCATACTATGTTTTCATATGACCTTGAATAACTTGCAGAGAATTAAGGAAAAATGACAGCAGCGGAAATATTTAAATCCCTCTAGACTACCTCATAAAACCAGGCAGACCAACAAAAGGAAAACCAAAACGTCAAGCAACCACCATATCATCATCTGTAATGATTCCGAAATAAACCACCTCTTACCTTTCCGAGTGCTAATGGGGATCTTTTGCTGAAGGCAATGGTAACTGATTTCTACAGGAAGACTCCATGAATATGGGAAAGCTTAGGGAATAGCCTGCAGAGACAGAGACCCAGCAAGGAGATACACCAAAGAACGTCATTCACCATCTTAAGAATCCATTCTGCTGAAAAATCACTGCCGCTTAGTCTCAGTGGTGCTAGAAAATGGTTGCTAAGAACTCAATCTCAATCACGGTGGTCTTAGAGAAACCAAATACTTCTATTAATATGCTTCCAGAAGTTTCTGATTTCCATCTCCCAGTCAAGGCCTCAGATTGCTCCTGTATGTATCCAAGCCTTATTTTGGTATTCCCATTTTGTGAAACTTAATCTCACATAGTGCACTACCTGCAAGGAAGCATAGAAGGTGTGTATTTGCTTTCTCAACTTAATAGTACAGGAAAAAAGCTAGAAATTTCTTGAATGAGTGTGAAGCAAGGGTATCTATAATATCTGTCATAATTTGATCTAAATGAAAAATGGAGTTTTGGCATGGTGACTCATGCCTGAAACCCAAACACTTTGGGAGGCTGAGGATGGAGGATTGCTTGAGTTCAAGACCAGATTAAGAAACATAGCGAGACCTCCCCTCTACTAAAATAAAGTAAAATAAAATTAAAAATAAATCTGAAGGGATCAAAGACTTCCTTTTTGAAACTGCCATGATTGTATTCTCTCTTCTCTTTGGATAATACAAATATAAATGAACATGAAGTTGTATAGTTTTGAGGAAAGGACACAAAGATTATCAATCCAAACTTTAGAATTTTTTAACAACACATAAAAACAGAAACCCAAGCAGAATCAGTAATATTTCAGTGCTAACACTTATACATGGCAGGCTAGCTAGAATAAGCCTTACTAAGAATCTTACTAAGACTTCCAACCTGAATGCCACAAAAGACTGAATCTAAACTTGTGAGATAATATTTTTACCTTCATATCAAAAATGGAGCCATCTTTTTCTTTTTTCTTTGAGTTTTCATACTCAGCATCGTGCATTTTAAAAAGTAGCATGAAAAATTCTGTTTCTGTCACTGTGGAAGTTGTCATGATACAGTGAATTTTAGAAATATGTGAGTAGTTTTCCTTGTGGATGTTCCTGGCAAATATATGCCCCCTGCCTACTGGGAGAGTGCACCACTTCCACAGGCACCATTTTATTTTCTGTTTCTTCCTCTTAGACTCATCTTGAATAACTCTTGGTGGTTGAGACTTCTTTTTTAAATTTATTTATTTTACTTTAGGTGCATTTCTCCCCATGTTATCCCTCCCCACCTTCCCCTCCCTCCCCACCCCTCACTGTCTCTCCACTACCCATTCCCCCAATTGTCCCCAGTGTGTGATGCTCCCCTCCCTGAGTCCATGTGTTCTTGTTGTTCATCATTCACCTGTGAGTGAGAACATATGGTGTTTGGCTTTCTGTTCTTGTGTCAGTTTGCTGAGAATGATGGTTTCCAGATTCATCCAGGTCCCTACAAAGGACATGAACTCATCATTTTTTATGGCTGCGTAGTATTCCATGGTATATATGTACCACATTTTCTTTGTCCAGTCTATCACTGATGGGCATTTGGGTTGGTTCCAGGTCTTTGCGATTGTACACAGGGCTGCAATGAACATATGTGTGCATGTGTCTTTATAACAGAATGATTTATAGTTCTTTGGGTATATATCCAGTAGTGGGATTACTGGGTCAAATGGAATTTCTATTTCTAGATCCTTGAGACATTTCCACACTGTCTTCCACAATGGTTGAACTAATTTACAGTACCAACTGTGTAAAAGTGTTCCTATTTTTCCACATCCTCTCCAGCATCTGTTGTCTCCAGATTTTTAATGATACTGGCATCTGAGACTTTTAAAGTCAGTCCCATGAGATCTGTGCTGGTGCCAGGAAGTAGTGTTCTAGGAGCCAAGACCATCAAGGAAGAGAAGATATGATCACTTTGCTTAATTTATCTCTTATTGTCTGTGGCAGTTAAAGATTTCTCAAAATCTATTTTTCTTTCTTTTTGTTTTGTTAGCATTTTGGCAGAGATGTGAAAATATACTGCCTTTCAAACTGCCAATTATATTTTATCTTTCCACTTGGTTGTCTGATCCTGTGGCAATGAGATCATAACCCATTTTAAAATTAAATGTTGAATCTTGAACTGAATTTTATTACTAGAAGAAACTTGAAAACGATCACTTTTTGTTCCATGGCTCCTTTTTTTTTTTTTTTTTTTTTTTTTTTTTTTTGTGAGTTACCACAAAGCAGGTGTAACAGCAAGTGGTCAGTCCACTCAGCAGATAGGTTTAGTCATAGTCAAAGAAGATGAGAAGCATCATATTAGATTTTGACATTAAATATTCCCAGAAGGACAGTTCACATTTTCCTGTCTGAAGAGATATTACTTATGAGTGCTTCAATTTTTATTGTAATCCTTGATGCAGCTGAAATCAACAGAAGGATAGCTTTAGGAGTGAAAGATGGAGTTTGCACTAAAATTGTCTGATATTCAGTCAACCTCAAATTGACAGTAATAGATTATTACTAGGGTGTGCAGAGTTCACTGGAAAGAATTATATGTCCTTTCTGTCCTTGGCTGTTAAGCTAGACTATGTCCACAGAATTCAACTTTTTGTTAGTTTTCAGAACATCACGTTAAAACTATCTTAAACTGTAATACAAGATCTGGAGTATTATCTCTGGCTTTTATTAAAATTTCCAGTTTACAAGGTAAATAAGAAATCATTGAAATAATTAAATTCATATAGTTTTGCTAAAGAAAAAATTGTAGCAGTTCACTGCATTAAAATACAGAGTAGAACAAGTGAAAACTGAATACAGTTCCCTAATCGCAATTCTGTACATTTAACAATCAAATGTATGCATTTGCTGTAGTGTACTTACTCTTTATGCACAGCTACAACCATATACTTTCAGGGATTTAATAAATGAAAAAGGATACAAGCAGTATTGTAATGGAAAATATTTATTCATGCAGTTATTTAAACACTAAACATCCAGTTATTGCATTTAAAGTGTTGAAATTCTAGTCCTGGTCAGATTGTTTAAATATATATTATTTAGATTTTTATTTGTTAACTTATAATATAAATGTGGTTAACCTAAATTAATATTTATTCTGTTTTTGTTTTTAAGATTATAAAGATTGTCATTTTATCTATGTGAATTATGGTAAAATAAATTATGAATACAATCAATTTTATTCACTGCCTTGAACTCTCTTGGAAATAAACTAAACAATATTAGAAGGAATTTTTGCATGAATTGTAAAAAGTCCCAAATTATAAATCACTTTTATTTCCAAAAGTATCAAAATTCTAATGCAATTTGTTAAATAACAGAATCTAAGTTTAGTAACAGTGTCTGCTACTCAGTTTTGTCACATTTTTACTTTAAAAAGCAAGAAAACTATATTATCATTAGCATACAAGTCTCTAGGTCTTGAACTATGGCAAATTCATAAATATGTTTGTAATTCTGTTTTAGCTTTTTAAAGACTGATTAGAATGTCACACAACCACATCTAAGTGTCTTTACTTAAATATCTTTTAAAATCGTATATTATAGTTATTTACCAAGCCTCTTCTGAGTGTATATATGTGTGCACACACTTACATATATGTATATATGTGTGTAATAAAAATATAGTGATATTTATTAATCATTTGAGAATGTTTACTTTCAAATCAGTAAATACTAGTAGCAAAGTATAATTTTTCTCAGTATCATTGAGTAACACCAATGACATTTTGGGAATTTTTATGGGTATCTAAAAATATCTTATTCTGTGCTATCTGTAAAACTTTACTTTTGAGTTCACTGTAGCTTGAGTGTCATTAGAAAGTAGATGACGTGTCATCAGCACGCACTTTACATTGAAACGGACTGGGGAAAGTATGACCAGAAAAAAACCACACTTTGATGTGATAAAAAGAAACTCTTTATTTGCATCACATATCAACAGCACTTATTGTTGGGCAAACAAAAGTGCACGTTCTGAAATGTCAAGAAGCAGAACAAGTCAAGGATGGAAAACGTAAGAGAAAGACAGACGGTTACTAGCTTGAGAAAACTAGGTTAAATGTGATGAAGGAGCAAAAGCTGGTAACACTGGAAAAGAGCAAAGCAGAGAAATTTGAGATGATTGTGTCAAAGATGAGACCTCAGCAATTTCAAAAACAAATAATATAAAAGGGTATTTCTAGAAATGCCTCAAGTGTCCTCAGCCTGCTGGGCAGGGGAATGACCATCAATACAGCCCCTACGATGAAGTCCCAAGAGAAAAAGAAATTGAAAGAGAAATGGCAGAACGGGACAGCACACAGAAATCCTATAGGAAACAGAAGTAACTTATGGAAGCTATATTTATGATTCACCACTAAACCCATAGAGTTTCTTCTAAAAACAATACCAGGCATGATGGCTCATACCTGTAATCCTAGCACTCTGGGAGGCCGTGGTGGGTGGATTGTGTGAGCTCAGGAGTTTGATACCAGCCCGTTTGATACCAGTAGAAAGGTGAAACCCCGTTTCTACTAAAACACAAAAGATTAGCCAGGTGTGGAGATGTGGGTCTGGGGTCCCAGCTACTCTGCAGGTTGAGGCAAGATAATCACTTAAAGCCAGGAGGCCAAGGTTACAGTGAGCCAAGATGGTGCCATTGCACTCCACCATGGGCAATAGAGCAACACTCCATCTTCAAAATAAATCAGTAAATAAGTAAACAAATAAATAGATAAATAAAAATACTCTTGACCATAAGACCAGGCAGTAAATCACTTGTGGCTTTACAATAGAGGCCATTATTGTGGCGTGCAAAAGTAATTAGTTAGAACAGTTTCTATTCATCTTTAGCCAGAGTTGCTCACCTTCCTAAAAAGGCTGATTTTCTTCAGGTCAGACAAATTGAGAAAACAGTTCTACAACTTACAGAAAAAATGTTTTAGGTTTTATTAATTTTTTAACATTAAAAAATTGTCTCTTTGTTACATGCAGAATTTTGTTACATGCTGGAAATTTTAGAGGTCCCCTGGTAGAGTTTTTATCAAGAGACACATCACCCTAGGGACCACGCTGTTATAATTTTCTCCTTTAATTATGGTGTTGTTTCTCCTATGTCTCCCACTACTTGCAAATGTCTCTTTTTATGAAGGGTGACTTAGTTCACCTGCTGCCTCTCCCTTAGCTAGGGGATCCATGGAAGATCAGACAGGAAAAAAAAAACTGATTATTAAAGGTTTTCTTAATTTGTGTCAGAAAACATAAGAATAAAGATCTATCACTTCAAATAAACAATTTCCTCCGTAATATTCCTGAGAAATGTTTATTAATTTTTTTCTTGGAAATACTAGCAAGGAGGTACCTGCTGTTTTTTTCGAAGCAGTGGTTATCATCTCAGGGCAGGTCTAATGGCTAGAAACTGCCTTCTTTTACCCTTTTTTACCTCCTGGTCTTTGATCTTTTGTTAAGTATTTTCTGAAGACAGTAAAAGGCATTGTATATACTGGTGTGAACAGATCACACATGGTTTTTGCCTTTATAGAACTTACAATTTAGAGGAAGAGGAAGGCATTAAACAAAACATTTAGAAAAATAACTAACCCAGATGTCAACTGGGGCTCCAAGTCCCTTGAGATAGACTAAGCTGGAATCTCATTCCATGCCCCAAGCGTGATGTCCAGAATCTCCCTGTAGATTGCTGTATATTGCAGATGCCTTTGTAGCATTTTGTCCCTAGAACTGAGCTCCTACCTTCTCTCCTACTACTCTGCAGTAAATGATGCAGGTGGGACAGTAACACCTTTCCTTACTTCCCACTTACAGAAAAATAAAACTCACAAAGCACCTCTCTATTTGAGAAAGATTCTAAAGCAGAATTTCAAGAAAGACAAAGGATAATTTTACAGTGCACTTTGGAAAATTACTTCAAATGAAGCATCATTTACAGAATTGTCTTATGATTTTGAACTTGACTAAAGTTTCAGAAAGAACTGGGGCAGAGCTGGGTGATACCAAAGCATGCCTCGCTCAGCAGCCTCTGCTCTGTATGTGTGTGGATAATGCCTGCATGAGTGGGTGTGTGTAGGTGTTTGTTGGTTATCACTAAAATGTAATTGGAAATAATGTACATATAAAAGGAGATGTATATTATGTATGTAGTTGAATAATAAAAAATGTCAAAATTACATTTTAAAATGATAGTGGTACAGGTTTCTCCTTATATTTTTTAGTTCACACAGGTAAATCACTCCTAGCTCAAGTGATTGTTAATTTACAACTGGCAATTTTCATGAGAGATGTTTCTGTTTTGTGTTGTTTTTCTTCGTCAAAGTCAGAGATCAAACCATCCCTGTCTAATTGCAATGCTTGTTTATGTTTTTGTTTTGCCCATTTCAGACACTGAAGTTCTCCTTTGAGGGGTCTTGAATCCATGCAGGGATTTTTGTCCCATCTCACATGTGGCTCAGGCCTCTGCAATTGTGTTTCGTCCCCTGAACAGCAGGTCTTTAACACACAATCTTTTGAATGCTAGATAATGGCAGATACTCCTAGAGAGAATACATCTTCTAACTTATCTTTATGATTTCTGTTTTCTTGCCTTATGTAACTTCTGCATAACTCCTGTTGTCTTGCTATTTTCTTGGTCATGCTTTCAAAAATAATTTTTAAAAAATTTGTATTAAAATTAACACTTGTTAATGTGTTGTACGTTGGGTCACTATTTTTTACGAAATGGGATTTTACATGTATCATATTCAAATCCTTTTGTCTGCCGCTATTGGTCTTTCTCACTAACCCTTCACACATCAGGTCTTCATCTTCTATCATCATCTTTGAGTCTTTCCCTACCCTCCCTTGGTTGCCAAAGCAAATTCCTTTCCTTGATCAGCGAAGAGTAGTGTGTCAGTATTTTTTCAAGATGAGTCCCAGTCAGGTCCTTAGGATCACCTGGCTTAGCTCTTTCCCTCCACCTCACCAAAGCAAACCAAGCCAAACCACTGTCCACGCTAATGCTAGAGCCACCAGTTAAAATAAAATTTAACTCCTCATACCCATATATGACACATAATTACAAATAATTATACATTCTGTGAGGAAAAATCGTAGATTTTCATGACACAAAATAACAAGAGTGAATTATTTGGTATGGTGGATCATGGAAAACCTCTTTGAGCCAATCATTTATTTTGATTTTTCTGGAAAATCTGGAGTTTATAGAATTCCTCATCTGCATATTTGAAATTCAAGTATCCAAAGTCAGCTTATAGTTTCATTCTTTCCTCTCTCTGGGACACTTTCAACTTTTCTTGAACAATTCTGCAAACAATTTGCTAACCAGATAGTTCATCATTCTAGTCACCTGAGCTGGAAATATACTAATATTTATCTGTTTATGTAACATATTCAGATCAAGAAGAAACTCTTGCATTTGGTTATTACAGAGACCAGTAGAATTATAATACTGCTTTCCTTGATCTGTAAACTCTGTTTTCATGAATACAGCCACAAGACTTCTTTTACTTTTAAGTTGACCTATAAAGCGTTTGTAGTCAATTATTCATAAGTTTTCTAGCAATGTATTTTATAAAATGTAATTCTATAAATTATCCTTAATATAAATAATTATATTTGATTCCATACATTACATGAATTATTCATCTCAGAGTTTTGAGAAATTAAACATATTTTGATATTTATAAGAACTGCTAATAGACTGATATAAGCCTAAAAACTAAGACACTTTGTATAATGTTTTATAGATAGTTTTTTCCTTTTTTTTCACTTGTCACCACAATTATACAGATAGAAAAATAAAATACTTTAAAATTAATATAATTTGTGTGGCCATTCAGCCAAATAGAGTCTGTAATACTTATTTTCTAGCTAGTATTATTTTCTTAGATACAAGGATACAGTAATTTGTAAACATTTCTGTTTAAATGCGTGGATACTATATATAACAGACTGAGGGCTGGTTTTTCCCCAAAACTAATGTGTTGAAATCCTAACCACTCAATGTGATAGTGTTAGGAGGTGGGGACTTTAGAAGGTAGTTAGGTCATGAGAGTAGAGCCCCCACAAATGGGATTAGTGTCCTTATAAATTAGATCCCAGAGAGCAATCTAGTAGTCTTTTCTACCACATGAGTACACATCAAGTTGAAAGTCTGCAACCAGGAAGAGGGTCCCCACCTGAACCCAATCATCCTGGCACCCTGATTTCAGACTTTGGCCTCTAGAACTAAGAAATTAATTTTTGTTTTCATCACCCATCCAGTCTGTGGTATGTTGTTATAGCAGCCAGAATGAACCAATATATTTTATCTATTTGGTTTCCACAACCTCAGGATATTACATCTATCCAATAAATATATGTGATTGATTTGCCATGTCTTGCTTTATAAAATGCATATATCCCTCTAAGGATTATTTTTAATGACTTGTATTTTGTAATCATTAAAAGTTAGTGTGGGAGGATCCAAGATGGCAGTTTAGGAACAGCTCAGGATTGCAGCTCCCAGTGAAAGCACAGAGGGTGAGTGGACGCCGCATTTTTATTGCCCACAGACTAGGAAATTCCCAGGCAGAGGAGCTCCATGGTCGCCAGCGCGGCTGTTTCCGCCAGCGCGGTGGTGCCGGCCGGCGCAGCTGCTTTGCCCCGCAGGGCTGCTTTGTCGACGCCCTGGAGCAGTGGTTCTCTGTACAAAATACACGGGTCCGGGTGCCCTTTTGGCTTGCGATTGGAGCCACGGAAGTTGCCCATTCGTCTGTTTAAAAAGGGGACTGAGCAGGGAACCAGGACAGTAGATTCCAGGGCAAAAAAAAAAAAAAAAGCGCCACAAACCTCAGTGCCGCTGTTTAAGCCAGCGCAGTGAGTGGCCGCAGTGGAAAACAAACAGACCCCGGCGACTCTTCAGCAGGCGACTGGAACACCAACCTAAAAAAGGAGCTGAGGCAGGGAGCTAGGCGATCAGGCTCGGCTGGTCCCACCCCCACAAAAGAACAGCAACCAGAAACTCTGGATTGAGACTTTCACAGCAAGCGCAGCTGAACCCGGGACGGTCCAGCTCTGTGGGGGAGGGGCGTCCGCCATTACCGAGGCAGCCCGCCACGACGGAGGTAGTCGGCCAATACTGAGGCAGCCTACCGTTGCCAAGGCAATCCACCACAGCAGAGAGACTCCGCCTCAACAGAGGTGGGCCACCATTGCCAAAGCAGTTCTAACTACACCCATATAAACAGGACTGCAGGGAAGTTCACTAGGCAGCGGGGCGGAGCCCACAGCAGCTCAGCAAAGCCTCTATAGGCCGACAGTGACTAGGCTGACTCCTTGCTGGGCAGGGCAGGTCTGAAGTTAAAAAAAAAAAAAGGTGGCAGTATAACGGAAACTCATAAATAAAGCCCTAAATCCCTGGGACACAGCACCTGGGAACAAAAAGCAGTTTATGAGTTCTGCTGCAGCAGACCTAAATGTACCTGCCCAGCAGCTCTGAATGAAGAACAACAGAGCTCACAGCTCACCATTTGAGCTCCTATAAAGAAGAGACCGTCTCCTTAAGCAGCTCCCTGACCCCTATATATCCAAAGAGACATCTCATAAAAGAGAGATCAGATTGACACTAGGCAGGTATGCTTCTGGGACAAAGATAGCAGAAGAAGAAAACTGGTAACAACCCTTACTGTTCAGCAGCTGCTGCAGGTGAACCCCAGGCAAGCAGGGCCTGGAGTGAACCTCAGCGGACCTACAGCAGAGGGGCCAGACTGTCAGAAGGAAAACCAAGAAACAGAAATAACCTCATCATCAACAAACAGAACGTCAATCTGAAAGATTTGAGACCCAATCAGAAAGCCAGCAACTACAAAGTCGACAGGATAAATCCTTAAAGATGGGAAGAAACCAGCACATAAAGGATGAAAACACCCGAAACCAGAACACCTCTCCTCCTACAAAGGATCACAACTCCTCACCAGCAAGGGAACAAGGTTGGAGGGAGAACGAGTGTGATGAAATGACAGAATCAGACTTCAGAAGGTGGGTAGTAAGAAACTTCTGTGAACTTAAAGAACATGTTCTAACCAAATGCAAAGAAGCTAAGAACCTTGAAAAAAGATTTGACGAAAAGCTAACGAGAATGGATAAAATAGAAAGGAATATAAGTGAACTGATGGAGCTGAAAAATGCAACACGAGAACTTTGTGAAGCATGCACAAGTATCAACAGCCGAATTGACCAAGCAGAAGTAAGGATGTCAGAGGTCGAAGATCAACTCAATGAAATAAAATGGGAAGGCAAGAACGGAGAAAAAAGGGTAAAAAGGAATGAACAAAGTCTCCAAGAAATGTGGGACTATGTGAAAAGACCTAATTTACGTTTGATAGGCGTGCCTGAATGCAACGAAGAGAATGAGTCCAAGCTGGAAAATACTCTTCAGGATATTATCCAGGAAAACTTCCCCACATAGCAAGGCAGGCAAACATTCAAGTCCAGGAAATACAAAGAACACCACAAAGATATTCATCAAGAAGAGCAACCCCAAGGAACATAATTGTCAGATTCACCAGGGTTGAAATGAAGGAGAAAATACTAAGGGCAGCCAGAGAGAAAGGTCGGGTTACCCACAAAGGGAAGCCCATCA
>NW_016107505.1:3174402-3216902 GCF_001604975.1 Cebus imitator
GGTGGGGGGTGGGGAGCTGGGGAGAGATAGCAAGGGGAGAGATGCCAGATGTAGGTGATGGGGAGGAAGGCAGCAAATCACACTGCCAAGTGTGTACCTATGCAACAATTTTGCTTGTTCTTCACATGTATCCCAAAACCTAAAAAAAAAAAGTTAGTGTGCTCACCAGCAAATAGGTTACACAAGGCGTGCTGGAAGTGTTCCTGCACAAACCACTATTTCTTGTTAGATAATTGTCTTTTAAAAGAACCAATTATTTTAAGTGTAACAAAAAAAGAGAAATAAAAGAAATCGAGGTCAGATTCACTAAACAATGCTTCAAGTCCTTATTTAAAATTTAGGATTTTATGAGAATATTTATTGTTTAGTCTATTTTTTTTGAATAACGGTTTCTACAAAAATAGAGATAACTATAAATAATTAACTTTGAAAATCACTATTAATGTGACTGATGATTGTACTTTAACTAAAACATTACATTTCCTATAATAGATGAATATATGATCACTAAAATAAAAATAAAGACTTTATAAACAAAGGTACTTGCTGACATTAGTAGAATGAGTTTTCATTTATATTCTGAGTTTATTCTCTTGGGGTGATGTTTGAAAGAAAGTCCAAGGAAATATTTAACATTTTCTTTTCTTTTTTTTTTATTTAGGAATGCCTTCCTTTTAAATATGTAACTGAGTAGAAGTGTTTTTATTTTTAGGTTAGTATTACCTTAGTTTATGATAAAATAAACAATAAATCTTAAGATTTTCAAATAAATAAAAATTTATCTAGATTTCATACATGAATTCATGACATTAACACATAATTTTATCACGTACATACTAACAATGCAATTTCCACTTTACAGTAATTTATTTCTGGAAAAGTTGAAATAATTGCCAGAAATATAGAAAATTTAGTTGGATTGTTTTTGTCTGTTGTCTAATATATCACTTAGTTGTCAGGTAATTGATGGTATGGTAATGGATACTTCACTTTACTCTAGTTTACCAATAACACTGCACTGTAAGTTCAAATTCCATCCACACAATTTATCATTCACATGATATAATGTGGGCTTAGAGATGACAAAAGTAATTAGGCTAGAAAAGAGTAACTACATTTTACAGGCTCGTAGTTTTTACTGAAACCTGATTGCTGCAACCCTGATGAAAGAAATAAGGACTTTGAGACACTGAACTACTATATGAATATGAGCAATGGTGTATTATAGCAAAAAATATGAAATTGGTATGTTTATATAAATGATTTGAGTCACACAAAATAAATTCTTTTATGCTATTATAATCAGAACAGTAAAAGTTGGCAAGTGATATAAACTTAGCTTACATTACGATGCCCCTGAATTATTAATTCTTATTTGATATGTTTTATACATGACCAAGCCAATATATCATAAATGATAAAACATGTGCATAATCTAGAGTAATTAATAATTTCAGATACTTTCTTCCTACTCTAATGACTCTAAATGATAATAATGATTTGAGTGCAATGGCCTCATTGCATAGATACGTGTACCAGAACTTTTTCGTAAGTATGTAATTCCATAGTGGTTGCATGACATTTATTAATCACAGCACAATATTTTCATCATAATTTTGTCTTTTTGTCATAAATTTCAAAAGAAAAATAAATTTTGATTAGACAGTGTGCTATGACTATGATGAAATTAAATATTTGTAAAAACTAATAAAGCAAATAAAATTTACAAATATAAATAAAATGAACTGCCTTATTTTCTATGATTTACATTGTTGGAAAATATAGTAAGATACTAGCTATTATCTTACACTGAAATCATGCAGAAACGTCATTCTTTTTTATGTAACAAAAAGAGTAGCTTGAAAATGTACTGTTTTTGTTGTCTGAAGAAAAGCAGACAAGAAAAAGAAGTATAAAAAGAACCAAATATTTTATCTGGGAGAGTAGATATTCAACAAGCTACCCATGTACATTTCAAATACATCAAAATCAGATATGGAGAACTGAAACTATAATTTCCAGATTCCATTCAAATGCATTACATTTTATAACTATAGAATTGTTCTAAAGCACATTTTCTTCATGTGTATCTGAACTATATTTCCTGTACATGGAAAACTGACAAAATTTGTAGAAAATAGAAATATAAAACATTGTGCTATATTCTCCTCTTTTACTCTGTTTTTTTTTTTTTTTCCACTTTGTATTGCTTTAATTTGAGAAGTTTTTATAACAGATCTTCAAGTTCATGGGTTCTTTTTTGACTAATCATGAGCCTGACAATAACATTCTTTGTCTGCAAACTTTTCTGTTCCCAACAGGACAATTTATTTTGCTTTTCATCTCTGCTAAAATTTTCTGATAGTGTATGGTTGTCCACCTTTTTCAACTAGAGCATTTACCATATCAGTCATAGTTATTTTATAATCGCTTTCTGGTAGTTTGGATGTCTGAGTCATATCTGATTCTAATCTTATTGATTGGTTTGTCTCTTGACAGTGTGTTGTTATTTCTTGCTTTTGTATGTGTGTATTATGATATCTAATTGACTGACAGAGTCATCTGTTGAGATGTAGAGTCTGGAGTAAACAGTATTTATTTCTGAAAACAGGCATGTCTGCTCTTTAGTGTGGGGGAGATGAGTCAATTCAATCAGGAGTTGAGTTGGATTCACTTTTATTGGTCTTTGCTTACCACTGGCTTCAAATTACTCTGAAATTACCCTGTGTTTTTAATAAGGGTCAGTTTGCTGAAAGGCTTTTCTGAATATCTGGCACCTTGCTTCCTGTGTTTCTGAGTTTCAGAGATGCTGCATCCTCACTCTATTACCAGATCTGGTTTATTACTCAGCACCTAGTAGCCTGAGAGCAGGGAACAGGGTGGCCTCTTTTGCCCTGGTTCATCCTCAGACTTAGGCAGAATCTTTTCCTTTGTTCTTAAGAATGTGCTTCCTCAATAACTCAGCTCCTCTCCCAGCAGTGGAAAATCTCCAACTAGGATTTTTGTGTTTGCCAATACATATTTCTCAGGCAGAGTATTATCCCTGTGCTCTCGCTGGCAACAAGCCTTTGCTGTCCTTTCCCTGGGCTCTGAGGCTTTTTGTTCCTTAGAGGAGAGGAAACCTGATGGGGCTTCATGCTTTTCTTCTAGCACTGACTATTTCCATCCAGACTCTCCATGCAAAGGAAGAATTTCTCCAATCTCTCCCTCTGCCCTCAGTCTTTTCCGTTTGGGAGAGCCTGCAACTGGGTGTAAATTCCTTCCTGGTGGTGTGTGGCTCCCAAGGCTCTATACTGCCACCTAGGCCTGCACTCATTCTTCAGCAATTCATTTACCTTTTACCTAAATTCTCCTTGCCTGCTCTTATTGAGACCCCATCTTCCCACTTTCAGTGCTGCTACAAATTACTGATGCTTTTGTCTTTTATCTCCTAAGAGGCATCTGTTTATGTTTCTTTGTTTAGATTTCAGGCTAGTTTGTGGTCCTACGAGCATCTCTGTGATAGGTTCAAAACAAGTTATGATTTTGTATATTCTAGAGACTTTTCTCATTAGAATGGAAACCAAGCTCTTTGAAGGTTTCTACATTCTAGTGTAAAGCTAAAACAACCCTTTCCATTTTTTTAGTGCATAATATTAAAAATCAATGGCATTTTTCTTCCATATTACTTCATATAATATGCAAGTCATACAACCTTATATCTACCCTAAGACAAAGCAACATATTGGACTATGTCAAGTAAGTGGCACTGCCATGCTGCAAGGATAGAGAAGGAGATGGAAAGCAGAGTGAGAGCTTGGAGGTAAAAACAACTGTGCTTTTAATTTCTGCTGGCCAGCGCCCACCGTGGCTTAGCACTGCTTTAGTTTCTCGCAGCAGGCTGCGGCCTCTTAAGGTGTTTTTAAAGAGACAAAACATAATAGGTCCACTTTTACTTATGGTTTTGAAGTTTTTTTTCCCTGGCTGTTCCCCTTTTCTGACTGTACTCCTCTCCTGGCTGGCTCACCATTATGTAATATTGGAGTTTACGGTTTTAGGGTGCCCTTAGCTTTCCTGAGAGGAGTTTTTTTAGGTTTTTGGTTTTTCTGCACTCTTAAGAATGAGAGAGGGGACCATGGTGTAGTGCACAGTAAATGCCACACTTAAAAGTGTTTGTAGAAACTGATTTATTTAGGGAGAGAAATAGGAACAGAAGAAGAGAGAAACAGCAAACTCTCACACTGAGTGAGAGAATTCAGAAAGACGGAATTCAGGAGAGGAAAGCAGCTTCCACAAAGGGAGAGTTGATGAATGGGGACCCAAATATGGAGTCCAAAGGGGCGTGGAAGAAGGAGGCTTTTAACCTGGGAGGAAATGCCACCTTCTCTAAGTCCCCTGGGCAATGAAAGGAGTTCCTTAGAACTTCCGCTGAAGTGATTGACTTTTAGTTTCTTCTCGCCCCCACGAAATATAAAAATAAAGCATTAAATCTCCTGGATGGAGAGAGATTGTAGGGGGGCATGGCGCTGGAAAGTTTTTGCCCTCAAAACTATGCCCCCTTGTGGACCCAGAAAGAGAACACATTCCCTCATAAACTGTTGGACCCGCTTCACCGCTACACTGCTCTGAATGATTCCAAAAAAAAGAACTAATTGAGGAAAGATGTCTTATCTGTCATTTCATTAAAAAACAACTAAATTAGCTCCATTCAATCTATTATTTTCCTAACTAATTTTATTGAAATTCTCCTTTCACTAATTTGACAAAATATTTTCAACAATGATTAATATTACTGTTCATAAAGAAAAGAGATCAGAAAGTATGATCTAGATGGATTTATGGCAAAATGAGATAAACAAATGTGAAAACCATTATATGAGGTTAAAATTTGGGTGGTAAACCCAGCGAAACCCTATTTCTTGCTTGTGACATATACCTTTGTCTGTGTCATTAAATATTTATTTGATAACTGACTAATGTCACCTACACAAGCACACTCTCTCTCTCTTAAATGTTCTCCAGCACTAATATAAACAAATAGCATCAGAATTGCACATTTTTAGTGTCCAATGTTGCTTCTTGCTCATTTTCAATAAAAGGGAATTTTTACAGTAAAAACATTAAAATGTTCCTTTCAGCTTCAAAAAGTATACCAAAATACCTCTTGCAATTACTGCAAGAAATAGGATAAACCCAACTTTTTAAACTGATAAGACCGAAAGAAAAACTTTCTTAGTCAGTTCCGTAAATCCTACCCAAACACACATATACATTGCTGTTATTTAGATTAAAAATAAAATACTGGATGAAACAGGAGTTCAAAAGATTAGAAAAGTTGGCAGAAGATAATAAACATGGTAAATTTAGAATTTAAGTTCTAAACAGGAAAACATTTTCTAGCAAAGATATGACTAAGGAGGCCAGCCAACAAATGGTTTATGGTTATGAAGTCTATTTATACAGCAGGGGAAAATAATGTGATTTTTGTGTCATGTTCATCTACACAAGGACACAGTAATTTCCATGGGACTTTCTCCTGAAACCTCAGCACAAACTGCAATGTTCTTGGATTATAAACTCTGTTTATGTAAGAAAACTATTGCTAATGGGGTGTTTATTTTTATTGTCAGTGTTTTGTATGGGTCAAAGTGTTTTGTATATGTTTTAAAGTGCGATCATAATCAATAAAGATGAAAAGATGCAGTCCCTAAATTGAAAATTATACATTAAATAAATATTTAAACGATTCATCATTAACCCTACCTTGACTGAGAAGAAACCCAATGATTCTAAGTATGTTTTGCTTTGCCAAATACAATCTGTTACTGCTCAGCGGTGCTTTGTTCTTTTGTAATATATCACCTCATATGGAGAACAGAATTCCTTAAAGTTTCTATTTATAAAAGCTAAAGACAGAAAGTCTTATACTTTATAGTAAATTCTAGAAAGTGAAAATAGATAATTTAAAATAAATGTTTTTGCCCCCTTTCTTTTAGTTCCTTAAACTACTGTGGTTACTGAGTCTGTATTTTAAATGATTTCAGCACTCCTCTTTTTTATGTTACAAGGCAGTGTGCCTGGAGTAGAAATAGTAATCAAAGCTTGAATTCTTTGCAAGTGTTACTCAAGTCACTTAGAACCAGGTATCTCTGAGACTACATATTGCTGTGATATTCAAGCTAATTAAAGGTCAACATGGCATTAAATAGGTCATATCTCAGGATAATTAAAAATAGAAAATAAAGTTTGGGGGTATTACAAGGAATCAATGAAGAGTAGCATCGTTAGAGTCATAGTCTTAAATGGTACTCCTGGCAACACAAGCTTTTATTCAGTCCAGTGCTGCCTTTAGCAGGGATAAAAATGGAGGCCCAACAGCCCCTCCTTGTTCTGGCTAAGAGATTCCAACCCAACATTAATAATCTCATTATAACTGCTCCCTAGAGAGATGACTATTCCTAAGTAGGAAGATATAAATAGGTCCAATTATCCACCTCTTTCTAAACCAGGTTTAATTTTGTAATAATGTGTATTTATACTTGCCTGGTTCAGCATAAAACTTACTCCTCCACATCTGTGTTCTCACCTCCCGTAAGACTCTATAAACCCTCTCATTTGATTCAAACTCTTACATCTCTCTGGTAACTCCAAATTCATTGATGGAAATTAACATTACATCGTCAGATAAATGAACACTTCCCTAAAATTCCCCCAGTTGAAACCAAACTCTTTTAGAAAAATTTTGTTTGTTTATTTTTGTTTTCATCCTGAAGGAATTATTTTACCTGCAGGACTATGAAGTTAAGGCTACATTTTCTTCCCAATCCCTCTCTACTGCTAAGGTCGAATGTAGGACAGATGTTTTCACAGATCCTTATCACAACCATCATTTCCCAGCATCTTCAAAATCCAAGCAATCAAATTTTACCATCTGCTAAAATTTCTTATTGCAGTCATCTATTTGAAGTAAATCACTCTTTTTCATTCAATGAGAATTTTATCTTCTAAATCCATCTTACTGTCCACGATTACTTATATCAAAATCCCTGGTAGTTTCAGTGTTTACCTAGGCCCTTCCTGATAGACATGTATACATCTGCCATAAAAAAAATTACTAAGTGTGCATATATGTATGTAGAGAACACAAAGGAATCTACTTCTTTAAAATATTCTCAAGTATTGACGAAGCCAGTCCTTGTTTTATTTCTATAAAAGGTAGTAGCTTTGGACTCATCTAAATTATGAGGAAAATGTCTACCACATTTTAGGTCACTTCTTTAAATAATTAAAAGATAGGGAGCTGTGTTTAATCAATTACTTTCTTATCCCTTGTATTTACTGTTTGCAGAATATGCATTGAAGAAAAATCAACTTTTGAACTAAGTCATCCTTCACATCAGTCTCAGAACCTGACTTGGTTTAGTGCCTCAGTTATTTGGCCTTGTTCTGTCCTCTCCAAAAAAGATTTCCTTCATGCCTTCTCTGCAACACCTGGAGTCGTAACCATGTTGAATATTATCAATGATTGAATCACCTAAAAAATGTAAATTTCAAGCTATTCCTCTTATTAGATTCTACTATCTTCTTAGCCCAATAGTCTGGAACTCATAGTCCCACAGTTTTCAACCTCATTGGGCATTCTCATATGCTGACGCTTACCCTTTCTGTGGTCTACCATATGCTACAAATATTAAAATTCATTTTTACCTGACTTAGAGTTCAAAATTAAAATTAGAACCTTGAACAAATCATCCAGATCCATACCTTTATTTCTAAAGAATTTAATGTGTCATAACCTCCAACCCTAGTTTTATACAACTTTTTTCCCTCTCTGCTTTTCAACCTGGACACACATATAATGCTTTTCTGACTGTAAATTCATCACAGCTTCAAGTGCTTACTCACATCAATCCTAAAATGCTGTTGTGTTTTCGTAGATCATGTGCTCACCCTCCCTGAGGTCATTAAATTTTTCATCTCTTTATTAATATTAATCCAGAACATTTCCTTTCCCCATTCTTGGCTGATCTTTGACTCTAAGAACATTTAAAAATAAAAAGAGAATTTTATCACCATACCTCCAAATCCATTAACTCACCTGCATTTAGATACATGTTCTCTGTCTGGCTCCTTTTTTACAATAGATACACTTTCAATATTCCAATATAAGGTAAAAAATCTATGTGTATTCCTAAGAAAGGGCTTAACTCCACATTTTGTTTATCCAGTTTCATCAGTTTTCTACCTTTGAGTGGGTCTATTGACTCACCATCATCAGTGTTGCTGTAATAGCATTTGTTCTTATTAAGAAACACCCATATTATTTGCAGCTCACACACTGCTCTTCAATACAGTAAAATATTGCATAAGACTTGTTTATACTTATGATTTTAAATTATTTGCATCATATTTCCTCTTACTACTTTTTTTTTGTTATACTTTAAGTTCTGGGGTACATGTGGAGATCTTGCAGGATTATTGCATAGATATACACATGCCATGGTGGTTTGCTGCCTCCATGTCCCCTTCACCTACATTAGATAGTTCTCCTAATGTTATCCCTCCCGAACATTCCCACCCCCTGCTATCGCTTCCCTAGCCCCTCAACCCCCAACAGACCAGGCTGTGTGATGTTCCCCTCCCTGTGTCCCTGTGTTCTCATTGTTCAGCACTCACTTATGAGTGAGAACATGCAGTGTTTGGTTTTCTGTTCTTGTGTCAGTTTGCGGAGAATGATGGTTTCCAGCTTCACCCATGTCCCTACAAAGGACATGAACTCATCCTTTTTATGGCTGCATAGTATTCCATGGTGTGTATGTGCCACATTTTCTTTATCCAATCTATCATTGATGGGCATTTGCATTGGCTCCAAGTCCTTGCTATTGTAAGCAGTGCTGCAATGAACAAAACTTTCATTGTAACCACGAAAAGATAGACATTAATTGTCTTTTCACTAATATTTAACAGCATTCTAAATATTTTCCTGTCTTTGTTCAATTATTCCTTTGGTAAAATGATCTAATCCTTGCTGTTAAATATCAGCGTAATGTTGAGTATCAATTTATGTCTCTTATCTTGGCTTCCTACCTAAAGTCCAGACTCACTTATCTGACTGTCGGCTCTATTATTCTGTTTTGGTATTTTAATCTCAATATGTACAAAAAAGAGTTTTTAATTTCCAATTAATGCAAATATCTTTCTCTGACAATATTTCCAGTTTAATCAATGACAATTTAGTCAACCACTTACTCAAGCCAAAGTCTCTGAGTCATTCTTGACTATTCTTTCAACATGCATTTAATTTATCAGCAAATTCTGTCATCTTTGCTAAAAATATACATAGAATATGAGTATCTTTTCCCACTTATGTGGTCTTTACTGCTCCTCTTACTTTAGAAATATATTTTGCCCTTCCCTTTCTGTTGGGTAGCACCATGTCTGGTGGCCGCAAAAATTGAGGGAGTTTGGGGCGTGCACAGAAGGCTGTGAAGACATTGTCAGATAGCCATGGTAGGGGATAGAGTGCACCTGAGGCTGGTGGAGTTAGCTGTCATTCTGCCACGGTTGAAATACTGGTTATATTAAACAAACAATTAAATAGGTCATGGTGACAGCTTTCTCACTGTGTAGAGGAATAAATAAATATTAAAATATATACACATATAAATGTACACATATAATTATATTAATAGCTATGTTTTCTATATAAATGTGTTTATTACTCTTGGTTCATTATATATGTATGTATATATATAATATTCATATTACATACGAATATGTACCATATAATATGAACTAGAGTATCTTGGAGAAATGAATAATTTCAGAGCTGAAGCAAGCAAAGCAAACATCAAAGTGAATCTGGAGCACCTTCTTGTGTCAAAACTAAGAAATGCTCAAAGAATCATGGCAATTTGTTAGAAAGATAGAGAAGTTTAGCTAGGAGAGATTCCTAATGACAACATTTGAACAATTAGAGCATCAGGGAAAACATTACATGAAATAGAAATTCATATGTTCATATGAAATCAATACATAAATAAATAGATAAGTATAAATGGTAAATAAGGGAAGGCTTTTGTTTTCAGCAAGCCACTAAGTAGAAAGTCATCAATGTCAAACATCAGAGTGGTGGTTGATTCAGATAGTTGTCATCAATGAATGACAAAGCCAGACACTTGATGAGGGACAGAATACTGGCAATGTTTTTGAATCTCTTCTTACATTGTGCTTCGTTGATTGTAATTTTTTAAAAAATAGTGAGTTGTAGTGATGTTTGGCAGAAAACAACACAATGAGAATGCATGACCTGAGTCTGGTCAAAAGGAAAGATCAGGTGATCACAGATTGAAGGTCAAACCTATTAAAATGATAAGAACCGGAGGGATATGGAAGAACTGAGAAGCTTTACAGACGGATGGAATCTGAAGAGACAAAGCAAGTGACTGCAGCACATGCTCATGAACAGGAGTATCAATAAGAAAAGGAAAAGATCCAGTGTTGCCAGGATTGATGAGATTTGCATGGCATTTCTTGGTTGGATGGTAGTGTGGTATCGGTATTTGTTTCCAGCTTTGGAGGGCTGTATGATGATTGGGCCAATGTTCTTGTCCTTGGCAAGTTCACACTGGAGCATTTTGGGATGATACAATTCTAAGTTAGCAGTTTTCTCACAAATGTTTTCTAAAAAATAATAAAGAAAGAGATACAGTAAAGCACTGACGGTATTAAATTATTAAGAATTATTATTATTTTTTCTTTTCTTTTTTTTTTTTTTTTGAGATGGAGTTTCGATCTTGTTACCCAGGCTGGAGTGCAATGGCTCGATGTCGGCTCACTGCTACCTCCGCCTCCTGGGTTCAAGCAATTCTCCTGCCTCAGCCTCCCGAGTAGCTGGGACTACAGGTGCACACCACCATGCCCAGCTAATTTTTGTATTTTTAGTAGAGATGGGATTTCACCATGTTGACCAGGATGGTCTTGATCTCTTGACCTTGTGATCCGCCCGCCTCAGCCTCCCAAACTGCTGGGATTATAGGCTTGAGCCACCATGCCTGGGCTCTATACTACTTCTCTATACCAAGATTAAAGGAGGAGGAATACAGAGAATCAAATATACAGACCAAATCACACATAACTATTCTTTTATTTTCAAAATGCATTTGTTTTGTTTATTCAGATAAATGTATTTATTCAATTTGACTTTTTTGATAGTCTACTTACTAATAATCAAATAAAAATGAGTTTCTGTGTTAATAATGAGAATGCAGGTGGATACCTTAGAAATGCAGGTGTCTGAAATGAATGACTAAATGTCAGAGACATCTGACTAAGGCACTGCGGAAGCTGTCAGTTTCCTTTCCAGTTGGAATCACAATGGAATGGGTAATTACTGTAACACTTTCAGCAAGAGACAGATACGTCCCTGTGAGTATCAGTCATCAAGTGGAAATTCCCAGAGAATCTGAGTCAGTGCCATCTAAAAGGAAAGTACTAGAAAACTAACAGAACTCTCTATATTTTTCCTTTTATTATAAAAGAAGTCTTTTCTATAGTTAGCAATATTCAGGTTTTTTTCTACATAAGAAAAATGCATGTTTCTGAAAATCATGCCTTTTTACCGACTATCTAACCCACTTTTCCTTTTTTTTTTTTTTTGATGGACAAGAGCTATTATAACATAATTTTATCTGCTGTAACTGAGTCCCATTAGTAAATTCTGACAGATAATTATCTAAACCAATGAGTATTTTCCTTTTAAAAATAAGTCTGGCTGAGTGATATTATAGGAAATACATTGCCAAATTGTGACAGTCATAGCCAGTAAGAAATAGCTTCCAAGTTACTTTCAAATTAAGTCATAAATATATTTTTTATTATATTGATGAATATAGGCTGTCTTCCTTAATGGCATAAGATTAGATAATGATTTAAACAAACATTTATTGAATACTCACTCAATCTCATCTATACACTGTGGATAATAACAGCATATACCTTATAGAATTGTGAATAAAAATGAGTTAGCACATGCTACCAAGTGCTTAATATAAGACAGCTGTTATTAATATTATTAAAATAGATAAAATACATACTGCCTTTTCTTGAGAGATTCACAGATTTGTATAGAGAGTGAGTTATCTATAAATTCACATAAAATATTTTTAATTGCAGCTCAACTCTCAATAAGATATACCAGATAAACAAGGCTTATCTGAGGAATTTCAACTGCCTAAAGTTTTTAGTTTGTCTGTTGAAAATAGCAGATAAGTGGTTTATGGCACTGAATTGAGAAAAAAGGAAAAAAAAAAAAAGATTTGTCTCTGAAAAGATCCCTCTAGAGTCCTTACAGAATAGAGAGTACAGGTAGAAGAGAAGAAAAATGTCTTAGAAAAAGACAAAAGAGAGAAATTTTGTTTATAAATGGTTAGTTGTGAGGAGGAGACTTTTTTTTTTACCAATAAAATGATACTGAAAATGATAGGTAGAGTGAGTAATGTAACTTTGACAGACGGAAAGGGCTTGAACAACTCATTTTAAATAATTCTGAGGTGCCACTACCTAGTTTCTACCTGAGTATTTATCTTGTCATTACATAGCATAAGACTTTGGTAAATTTGATAAACATGGCTATTTATCTTCCCTCAACTCACTGAGCAAGCTGTTCAACAAGGCATAGCAGAAGACAAACCTATGTGGGATGTCATGAAGGTGCACTCATTAATCAACCTTTGCATATTACAGTTACTGGGTAACTAAAATGTACCCACTGTAAGTTCCTCTAATCTACAAATATTCACTTGCTCATTTTGGTAACTCAATTATTATTTACTAATGAACTAACCTCTTTCTGGAGTTCTTCATATATCATAGTTATATATAAGGGAAACAGAGGAAAACATAATTCAGAATTTCTTCAGTAGCAAACATTTGGGTTGGTCCACTCAGAATCACAGGAAGAACTACAGCTATGTCAGTGATAAAGTGCTTTTGGGGTGCTTACTCTACTCTGTTTTAGATTCTGGATTGCAAAGAAAAGGCCATTGGCATGAAATAATTTATGATACTTTCTCGTTAGATATTTATACGTTGCAATAGTTCTCCAACATTTTCAAGAGGAGCAATTATCAACTTTACTGTTCTCATTTATTAAGTGAGTAGATGTATAAAAAGGCTATGAAAGAAATAAAATATTTATTAATTTTTTATTTTGATTTAGGAAATGCAAATATCATTTAGAAGTATTATGTCACATAGTTTCACTAAAGAATTGAATAAAATAGACATCATAGTTCTACTTAATAGATAATTAAACTGAGAATCCCAATAATTAAATGACTTGCCGAGGTTACATTGCTTTTAGGTGGCAATTTGGCATTCAAAAGCTAGTTTTTGTGAATTAGAAGCTATTTTGTTTACATCATCCTGTATCCCAAAGTTTATTGCAGAATTGGGGAAGTGCTCTGGGTTATTGAAAAGTTTAATGAAAGCTGCAAGCTGGGCATTCGTCATTTATTTAATTCATTAATATCTGAATCCTCACAGTGAACATGCAGAGCTCTGTCCAGTGCAGAGCTCTGCCCGTATCTCCTCAAGGTCCCATCATAATTTCTGTGTGCTTCTTGGTTTCTGAAAGCTTCTGCTTTGCTCTCCAGAGGCTTGGACATGCAACTCTTCTTCAGAGGACTATCCTTAGGCTGAGATGCTTCATCCTTATTTACAGAAAGCTAGAAGTGTCTGGAAATTTATATTCCTTCAGGGTGCAATGTCTAGCCAATGGCTGATGAGTTGGAAGAATGGAAAATTCCAACTCTCTTGCTTTTGGAATTTTATGTAACCTGAAAAAATAATTTCCATGGATAAGAGTAAGAAATTACATAATGATTTTTAAAATCAGAATCCAAAATTTATGGATACTGTAAATACCAAAGTAACAGAGAATAAGATAAATCCCTCAGAAATAAAGGAACAAACTCCCTTGTCCATTTTGTTGTGTAGATTGCTAATGATGGAGATCACTTCAGGGTTGACTAGATTTAATGATAATTTGTAGCTTAAACAATATTTGAAAAAAGACCTTTCAAGCTCAAATTAGAGTCAGGTTATTTTCTTAGCTCTCAGAATCTAAAGGACATCATAGGACTAATAAATGATCTGAAGATTTTCCTGTCAAATGTTGGGTGTCTTAAGTCACTATTGAACCTCTAAAGATCCATAATCGTAAAAATCTGTTTCCTATAATCTGTGGCAATTTGGTTCTATGTTCTCTTTTTGGATAATGAAATATATTAAAATATTTGTTTCAAATTCCATCTGTCTAATTTAATGATTCATATATATTATTGAATATAATGAACACACACCTAACATAAAACCACCAATATATCCAAGGCCTATTGAAAATTTCCATTCCTAAATCTTACAGACATGATTAACTAATATAAATTTATGCCTAAATCAAATATTCTAAAGTCGATATGAGTAAATCTCAGATGAGCTAGAATCATGAATCAAAACTTATATAAATTAAATTGTTTTTATTCTGTATGTTAACATTTTTATATTTTGAAGATTTTATATTTTACTGTATTTTTCTATTCTTTAAACCAAGCTTGTCCAATCTGTGGCCCGCAGGCCACATGTGGCCCAGGATGGCTTTGAATGTGGACCAATGCAAATTTATAAACTTTCTTATAAAATTATGAATTTTATTTTATTATCTTTTTTTAGCTCATCAGCTACTGTTATTGTCAGTGTAGTATATATTAGCTCAAGATAATTCTTTTTCCAGTGTGGCCCAGGGAAGCCAAAAGATTAGACAGGCCTGTTTTAAATAGTAATGTATTTTTTTTTTCCAGATAATTAACCTAATGACACTTCTCTCTTAATGTTAAGAAAAATCAAATTTCAAGCTACTGTGATCTAATAGGAAACTGAATCTATCAAAAATTGGACATATATAAAAAAGAAACAAACATTCATTTATAATTAAGAGAATAAATATATATTAATACACCTTTCCTATTGATTTATTTGCTATTCTTCCAGATTTTGTGCTATGCTGGGACTCAGAGCTAGAAGAGTCCCAGATTCTAAAAAGTCAAGAATAGCAACTTCAAGATTCAGAGGAAGCTTAAAATGCAAGGAAAAATATTTTCTTCATCTGGGATAATCTTATGTTTAAAGGATGTAAATACTTTTTTTCTACATGAGTTTGAAATTGTAGAAAATAAAGCTAAAGAGTTAGTGTCCAGTTTATAAATAAACTTAGACAAAATGACTTAAAATAGATGAAAGATTCAAAAATTGAAACATATGTTAATAGTTACAGAAGGAATAAAATCTTTCTTCTATGTATGAGATGTAAATATGATTAATAGAATTTTTAAAAATATTTTATTACACTTTAGGTTCTGGGGTAAATGTGCAGAACATGCAGGATTGTTGCATAGGTACATACATGGCAATGTGGTTTGCTATCTTCATCCCCCCCATCACCTATATCTGGCATTTCTCCCAGTGTTATCCCTCCCCAACTTCCTACCCTCCACTGTCCGTCCCCCAGTACTCCCAACAGACCCCCAAATTTTTTCCCATTCTGTTGGTTACCGGTTCGCTGTAGTGATTGTTTCTTTTGCTGTACAGAAGCTCTGGAGTTTAATTAGATCCCATTTGTCTATTTTGGCTTTTGTTGCCAGTATATATTTAGAAGACCCCATCATCTCAGCCCAAAATCTCCTGAAACTGATAAGCAACTTCAGCAAATTCTCAGGATACAAAATCAATGTGCAGAAATCACAAGCATTCCTATACACCGAAAACAGACAGAGAGCCAAATCAAGAATGAACTGCCATTCACAGTTGCTATGAAGAGAATAAAATACCTAGGGATACAACTAACAAAGGATGTAAAGGACCTCTTCAAGGAGAACTACAAACCACTGCTCAAGAGAATAAAAGAGAACACAAATACATGGAGAAACATTCCATGCTCATGGTTAGGAAGAATCAATATTGTGAAAATGACCATACTGCCCAAAGTAATGTATAGATTCAACACACTGTCCCCATCAAGCTACCAATGGCCCTCTTCACAGAACTGGAAAGAAACACCTTAAACTTCACATGGAACCAAAAGAGAGCCTGCATAGCCAAGTCAATTCTAAGCAAGAAGAACAAAGCTGGAGGTATCAAGCTACCTGACTTCACACTATACCACAAGGCTACAGTAATCAAAACAGCATGGTACTGGTACTAAAACAGAGATATAGACCAATGGAACAGAATAGAGGCCTTGGAGGCAATGGCACACGTCTGCAATCATCTGATCTTTGACAAACTTGACAAAAACAAGCAATGGGGAAATGATTCCCTGTTTAATAAATGGTGTTGGGAAAACTGGCTAGCCATGTGCAGAAAGCTGAAACCAGACCCCTTCCTGACACCTTACCCTAAATTTAACTCCAGATGGATTAAAGACTTAAACATAAGATCTAACATCATAAAAACCCTAGAAGAAAACCTAGGCAAAACCATTTAGGACATAGGCATAGGCAAAGACTTCATGATTAATATAACTTTCAAATGAACAGGTCATTAGGCAAATTGATCATTAATTAACTGGCATTAAGAAAATTTGTTTTAGGTGGACTTGCTTTCTTCTAATTCAGTATATCTGAGACCAATACAGATACTTTTATTTGAGCTCAATTTCAAAAGTAGCACAAAAAGTCTTTGTAAATGTTGAGCGTTTCTTTCCATATCAAAATGAAGAGGATTGGGTAATAGCCACCAAAATGTCAAATCAAGAAAGTAATTTAGTTTGTGCTTTTAAAAAACTCATCTGAATGATCCATTTCTTTACAAAATGAAATGTAACACATGGGGTATTTTGAGATAATTTTTGACAAGCAATGGTAACAAGTCTACATAAATTTTTTTATCACAATAATGTCTTTTCTCATCAAAATGTCATTAAAATCTAGAATCTCAGATTCTATATAGATTATATAATTTTGTAATATATACTATTCTTAAGGAGAATAATATGTTTCTACCATGTTCTATACAGTTTAACCATTCTCAGATAGATTTGCCCTGTTTATGTGCATTGATTTAATTTAGTTTTGAGACATTTGTGGAATAATTACCGTTAGATCTTATTTTCCTCATCTGCCTAAACACACAGTTTTTATTTTAACAAACCAAAAACAGAGTACATTGTAGACTTGAAATCTCATTAAAACACTACAGAACTAAAATCTAACATACAATATGAGTGAGTATATGTGTGTCTGTGTGTGTATGTGATCTATCAAAAGACAGAAAAAGACAGAGAGATGAACAGAGAGAAATTGAGACCTGGAATTTTCAGGGTTACCTAAATATTCCCTCCAGTGATTATGTAGGAGGAAATATCATATGCTTAAATCATACTGCATTTGTTCTCTACAGGATGCTTACTCTGAGTTAATTAATTCAAGATGTACGTTCTTATTGCCTACTTTCTAAAATTTTCACTAAAGGAAGCCAACAGTTCAATAATGAGTAACCCACAGATCCTTCCAAAAGGAATGTTCTACAGCTTAATATAATGCAGTGATGAGAAACATGAAAAAAAGAACTCTAAGCACCTGAAATATAGCCTGCTGTGATTAGACCTTATTTTTCCACTGTTTCTGGAAGATGTACTGTCTACTTGATCTGTCTACCTTTAATGCGATTCTTTTAAATGCAATGCTCAGTGAGTGTCACTAGGTTCAAATATCTATAATAATATCCAAAGCTATTTTAAACTAATGATTTTATAAAGACAGCAGAAATGATTCATGGAAAATATCATAAATTTTAATGAAATAATATATGCAATTAATTTGATTAAAATTATGTATTTAAAAAGCTGTATCTACCATATTTCCTCACTGAGAATCACTGGGGTTGCTATCAAATGTATTGCTATACTGTCCTGCTTCTTTTTGGTTACTCTGCTTTTAATATTTTCTTCAAGAGAACTGTGTTTGGATGATCTGTTTGAGGCTACTAAGAAAATTCCCAAGGAATAAACAATGGTAGATAAATATTTGACTTTTCTGTTTTGCTCATGAGCTGTTCAAAAAACTAGTTCTTTGCATCATTGCTTTCTATTCTTCAAAATAATATAACATTAAAATATAAGACAATATACATTTAAAGGAATAAAACTTCACAGAGGTTAATTTTTTATCTATAGACCTAATAAAGTAAAAATTGCAGAGAAAAATACAGTTAGTCAAAACCATAAGGCAACATAAAGTGTTCAATCTGTTTTTACTGAAGGATATAAAGGGAATGGTGCTTCAAAAATAATGAGGTTTGAAAGCCTTTGAGGAAAAGATTGATTTTCACACTCAACATTTATAAACGGCCTTTTGGAAGAGAGAAATCAAGCCACATCAAGTCATAATATAACAAGACAATCTAAATGTAGCTGCCACCACAGGATATCATGAAAACCTTCCAAGGCTAGTGCGATGCTTCCAGCTTTGTTCTTTTTGCTTAGGATTGTCTTGGTTATATGGGATCTTTTTTGGTTTCATATGAATTTTAAAATAATGTTTTCTAATTCTGTGAAAAATGTCAATGGTGGTTTAATGAAAGTAGCATTGAATCTATAAAATATTTGGGCAGTATAGTCATTTTCATGGCATTGATTCTTCATATACATGAGCATGAAATGTTTTTTTCATTTGTTTGTTTCCTCTATGATTTGCTTGAGCAGTGGTTTGTGGTTCTCCTTGAAGAGGTACTTTACTTTCCTTGTTAGCTGTATTCCTATATACTTCATTCTCTTTGTAGCAATTGTGAATGGGAGTTATTTCATAATCTGGCTCTCTGTTTGTATACTATTGGTGTATAGGAATGCTAGCAATTTTTGCACATTGATTTTTCATCCTGAAACAGCTGAAGTTGCTTATCAGCTTAAGAAGCTTTTGGGCTGAGAGGATGCATGGGGTTTTCTAGTTATAGGATCATGCTATCTGCAAACAAAGATAATTTGGCTTACTCTCTTCCTATTTTAATATCCTTTATTATTATTATTTTTTATCTTGCCCGGTTGCCCTGGCAAGAACTTCCAATACCATGTTGAATAGGAGTGGTAAGAGAGGGCATCCTTATTCTGCTGATTTTCACGGGGAATGCTTAAAGCATTCATGCTACCTGACTTCAAATTATACTGCAAGCTGCAGTAACAAAAGCAGCATGATACCAGTACAGAAACAGCCACACAGACCAATGGAAAAGAATACAGAACTCAGAAATAAGACCACACACCTACAATAATCTGATCTTTGAAATACCAGACAAAAATAAGCAATGAGAAAAAGATTTTCTATTTAATAAATGGTGATGGGAGAACTGGCTAACCATAGGCAGAATATTGAAAATAGACCTCTTCCTTATATATTTTACACAAATTATCTCAAGGTGGATTAAAGACTTAAATATAAAATTTGAAATTATAAAAACCCTGGAAGAAAATCTAGGCAATACCATTCAGGCCATAGCCATGGGCAAAGGCTTCATGATGAAAATGCCAAATCAATTACCACAAATTCAAAAATTGACAAATGGCATCTAATTAAGGAGCTTCTGCACAGCAAAAGGACCTGGTGCAGTGGCTCACGTCTGTAATCCCAGCACTTTGGGAGGCCGAGGTGGGTGGATCACGAGGTCAAGAGATCGAGACCATCCTGGTCAACATGGTGAAACCCCAACTCTACTAAAAGTACAAAAAATTAGCTGGGCACAGTGGCATGTGCCTGTAATCCCAGCTACTCAGGAGGCTGAGGCAGGAGAATTGCCTGAACCCAGGAGGCGGAGGTTGCAGTGAGCCAAGACTGCGCCATTACACTCCAGCCTGGGTAACAAGAGTGATACTCCATCTCAAAAAAAAAAAAAAGAAAGAAAGAAAGAAAGAAACTATCCTCAGAGTGAAGAGAAAGCCTACAGAATGGAAGAAAATTTTTGCTATCTATTCTTCTGACCAAGGTCTAATAGTCAGAGTCTACAAGAAACTTAACAAAGTTTTCAAGAAAAAGAAAAACAACCCTATTAATAAGTGGGCAAAGGACATGGAAACACTTCGCAAAAGAAGACATTTATGTGACCAACAAACATATGACAAAAATCTCAACAAAACTGATCATTAGAGGAATGCAAGTTAAAACCACAATAAGATACCATTTCTTGCCAGTTGGAATGGAGATTATTGAGAAGTCAGGAAACAACAGATGCTGGCAAGGATGTGGAGAAAAAGGAATGCTTTTATATTGTTGTTGAAAAGGTAAATTGGTTCAACCATTGTGGAAGACAGTGTGGTGATTTCTCAAAGACCTAGAAGCAGAAATACCATTTGACCCAGCAATTCCATTGAAGGTCATATACTCTAAGAAATATAAATTATTCTATTACAAAGATAGGTGCATACATATGTTCATTGCAGCACTAATCACAATACGAAAGACATCGAATCAACCCAAATGCCCATCAATGATAGACTTGAGAAAGTGTGATACATATACACCATGGATTACTATGCACCCATAAAAAGGAATGAGATCATGTCCTTTGCAGGCACATGGATGGAGCTGAAAGCCATGATCCTCAGCAAACTAACACAGGAACAGAAAATCAAGTACCACATGTTCTTATTTATAAGTGGAAGCTGAACAATGAGAACACATGGACACATGGAGGGACCAGCATGTACTAGGGCCTGTTGGGTGGAGCAGGGGGAGACAGAGCATCAGGAAGAATAATGGATGGTGAGCTTGATACCTCAGTGATGGGTTGATTTGTGCAGCAAACTACCATGGTACATGTTTACCTATGTAACAAATCTGCATACTCTGCACAGGTACCCCAGAACTTAAAATAAAAGGTGAGGGAAAAAACGTGGTAGGATAGAATGTTAAGATGATCAGTTATAAAATCAATACATTCCTTAAAAAAAAATGAAACCTTCCAAGGACCTTATTTTCTCCTAAATCCTCCACATTAACCACTAAATTAATCTCAAGATTTGATGCTTAAAAACTATTAATGAATTTTCCCTGGATTTTTAACAGAATTTATCTGGAATATAAATGACATGGGAAAATTTATAGAAAACACTATGACACGTAAAATATGAAAACAATTAAAATCCAGAGAAGAGTACTTCATTGTATCCATATGATTAAAATGCATCTGATGAAAACATATCATTCTTATCATGTTTACAACTAGTATATGATGTGTTTGTCAACTAAACTTTAAACTCCATGAGAGTTTATGTTTATTAATTTCTTAAATGGCTAAGCATATTACAATGCCTTAAATGCTGTTTGAGACTCAGCAAATAACTGTTGAATGAAAAAGCAAACTAATATTAAACAGATTAATAATTTTAAAGTTACTAATCTTAAAGCTTTGGAGCAGTTCAGTTGCAAATGAATTCAGCTGATGCTTGAGTTTGTACCCAGCAGTCTTAATTCTACCCATGCATTTACCCACCCAATAATTCACCAATTGAGAATGAATTATTGAGAATCTAATGTGTTCAAAGTACTACAATAATTACAGAATGAATATAACAATAAAATAAATAGACAAGACCTGTTCTCTTATGGAGCTTAAAATTTATCAGAAAAAAAAATCCCAGATCATTACAAAAAATATGATTAAAATGGAGCTAGCAAGATGTATTGAGAACAGAAACAATAAGAATACTTAATATAGCTTTAGCTGAAATCTAATGGATGAATTGGAGGTAGCCATTTGCAACTGTAGAGGAAGAGTTTTTATAGCAAATGGGGGAAATATATATAAAGGCTTGGATGGGAGGAAGGGCTTGACTAATCTCAGGAACTGAAAAATATGTAATACAAATGGGATATGAGGATAGGTAAAGCAAAGCAAGGGAATGACGAAATAATGAAGAATGAATTGGAAAGAATATTGTAAGACAAGATCACTGTTTGGTTTTTATTCCATAGGCAATGAGAATCTGCTAAACGGTTTTACGCAGGTGAGTGACCATATATACTGGCATTTTGTTAAGATCACTCTGACTGCAATGTGGAGATTGAATTAGAGATGAAAAGCCAAATATGAAGCTTAACCTCTGCTTTATTCCACTTTTGTGTCTTGTGTTAGTATTGCTGTAGGTATTGTTTACTACAGAGACCATATTTACAAAAGTCAGTGAAAACTCTGATAAAATCTTCAGCAACAAATAAGAAAATCTAAACTAAAAAAAGAGAACAAGAGTAAGCAAGAGAGAGAGAAAAAATAAAAGAAATTTAAATATTACAGACAAGTACTTTAGCCTCACAGGCATAAATTAAAATTTAAAGAATTAAAATAATATACATAAATTATGCTTATATATTTTATAGATAACACATTATTCCTAATACTTTTTAGCCATTAAGCTGTTGCCAACACATGAACACACAACAACCATTTACATAAAAGACATATGTAATTGCCATGCATCAATTGTTATGTTAATAAATTCTCAGTCTTTCTGATGGAGAAATTAGCATACGTATCTCATTACAATGTAGAAAATTTTCTACTACACAAACCAAATTATTTTGCAAAGACCATTTAACAGCTGTCAAATGAAAATGACTATTGGCCAAAATCAGTGGGGGTCTGATTCAGGCTAATAATATACAGGTTCAATGTATATAAGTGACTCATCAGAACCCCAAGTCTCTCTACTATTTAAATAAAGTTTTCAGGCAAGACAAGGCTCATGATAATTCTTTCCATATCATTAGAAAAATTATTGTGCAACATTTTAGGTTAACAGACTCTGCTTACCCAAAAGGCATGTAAATTTCCTGAGGAGTGATAGATAGTGACAGGTCTCCATGTGCAAGCCTGGAACCAGAAAATCTGAAGTCCTGCCTCCCTCGGCTGATCCTCCTCTCCCTCTGCTGCCACCTGCATTCACCATTGTCCCTAATGGCCCAGGGGAGCTTCCCCTGACAAGCCTCTCACCCCACCTTGCCATCTTAACTGTTGTTATAATAAGGTGAATGCCTCTTACCCCATCCTGCCATCTTAACTGTTCTTATGATAATGTGAATACCTCTCACCCCACTCTGCCATCTTAACTGTTCTTATGGTAATGTGGATACTCCTTACCCCACACTATCATCTTAACTACTCTTCCACCTTACCCCACCTGCCATTGTAACTGAACTTGTGATAATGTATACTTCTTACCCCTACCCCCACCACTGTAACTGATCTTACTCGGCAACACACCCGCCCCTCAAAAAGAAAAAAAAAAATTACCAATCTACTAACCTATAAAAGCAATTCCCACCCTTACCCCCTTTGTCTATCCTTTCTTGGATTCAGCCCACTTGCACCCAAGCGAGAAATAAAATGGCCTTGTTGCCCTCACAAAGCCTGTTTGGAAGATCTCTTTATTAAATGAGTTTAATATTTGGTACTATTGGACGTGAATAGCAGATAGAATGATACGAAATTGACACTGATTTCTGAAGATTTAAATGTACTCTGTGAAGAGAATGATTTTAATAAGCCATAGATAAAAGATATATACTGTAAGGCCAGATGCCTCATCAGGAGCCCGGACAGCCACCCAGCTCTGCACTTAGCACCCAGTTGTGCACCCAGCCCTCCAGTCGGGAATTCTGGTTGATGCAACCCTAACCAAATCCTGCACCAAAAAAACCCTGCCAGACAACCCGCCAACCAATAGCGGCCCAATCCTGCCCCCCACCAGAGCCAATCAGAGCACCCTGCTATTGCTCGTTACTCATAGCCACAAAAACCCCAGGCCCCAGGAAGTCAGTGCGACTTCTCTGGCCCCTTTCCTGGACCGTAGAACCTCGCCCGGGAGCTGAATAAACTGACATTTATTTTTCTTATACTGGCCTCAGTTTCCTCATTTTAAACTCGGCAATAACCCTTACATACACTAACGTTGATTTGCTAATAAAAAACAAGTGAATATTTTGTGATTAATTTTCACACCTTATTCACGTTGAAATAGTTATAAACACATCAGAGATATTAAGAAATGAATGAAAGAAAACAAAGGAAAATGTAATATATGAATCTAAAAATATGTAAATTTTTGTATATAAAATAAAAGATCTCTATAACTTCATTTTATAAATTAATTTGTGACTTGATAAAGGCAGTTGACATATGTACTTTGTCATCTTAGCCTTTTCCTTCTATTTGTATTATTTCTCTTTACCCCGTTCTATTCTTCCTGTTTCTTTTACTATTTAATAACTATAATCCATTATTATAATAATGACAGCAATCCTTCAATGATTTGCTCAATATTTACTGTAAGCCTGGAATTGCTCTAAGCTAATGGCCTTAGAACATTTTATTTAATTCTCAAAATAAACTTATGAGGTAAGAATTATTATTTTAATTTTCCACTGAAGTATCAGTCTAAAATAATCTAAATGGCTTTTCCAAGGTCACATAGTTTAAAAATACTGGGTTGGTTTTGATATCTAATTCTATCTGATTCCAGAGATCATGTTCTTAACTGCTTCACTATTCTGCCTTCATCTGACAAAATAGTTTAATTAAGGCCAAAAATGAACCAATGAATAGAGACAGTGAATGCACTCAAGCGTACAGCAAGGAAAAAAGAAATAATACTTTAAAATTAACTTGTGAGTTTTCTGTCTTGTTTGTTCATTTAATTTTTTCTTTATTTGCAGGCTTATCACCTCAGACATGAGGGGAAGTGTTAGAACAACAACATCAACAAAATGTTCTTACGTTAGGAAAAATATCTCTCTGGCAAACCAGAGAGGAATTAGATGGAGAAAGAACATGCAAAGCTGTTGTTTGTGCCCTTTTAATGAACCCAGCACTTCCTATTTCCTTGCATCACAGCTCAGGTTTTGGAATGGAAAGACTCTTAGCAGAAAACACAACATAATTTGAAAGATTCCAAAAACATCATGCTAGTGTGCTACTGGTCATTGACTATTGGGGTTGGTGGGGTAATAGTCAATGATCCCATGCATTTCATATCCTGCCATATCCAATATGGCAGACACACTCCCATAATAAGATAGTCATCACTGGTGGAGACCCAGGAAAGAAGCTATCCTGTACACCACACTACGGTGAGAAGAAAGTGACCAGATTCTTCTGCCTACCTGGAAATGCTTATGGACAAGTATGAAGAAGAAGCCTGGGTAGAGCCCCGAATGTTGCAGTTCAGGTGTATTCTACAGCTCCAGAGTGTGGCAAATATCAACTTTATAAAATCCAAAGAAATACAGAGAACCAGTAATACCACAGAACACACCAGCACAGAATATTCAAGAGCAGACCAGATAAGCCACTCATTGGCGGACAGCTAAAAGCATGCAGTAAAAGACCAGAACTATGAAGAATCCCAATATAAGCATAAATTACTTTGTTCCTGAAGGCAGATAACATCACGAAAGAGAGAGAGAGGAGACAGGGCCATTTGAGAGAGGACAGAGAAAGCTCTGACAGAAAGTAGGAACTTTAAAAATAATGTATTATTTACCCTAATACCTGAATTAATCCAGACTCCTTTAAAGAGGAAACAAGCGAGTTATCTTTAATTCACTGGTACCCTTCTTCTCCCATGGGTCCATAAGTAACACACTGCTTCTGTTATTTCATGTATTTTGGGGGGCTGCCTCTTTTGCATCTTGCCTGACCAGGAACTGAACCTAACTGCCATCCCAGTTGGGGTCCTCTTAGAGAGGGCTGTCTTCCTAGGAACAAACTGGATTCAGGTCAGACAAGAGTTACAAGGACTTCTGCCAGTATTAACAAGTTTCCTGTGAGAGGACACCTGTGAAAAGCTTATTGTAAACAACGGAAACCAAATTCCTTAGATTCCTTGTCACAGCAGGGCTACAGCTTATGACAACTCTCTGGAGAGAAACCCTGAGACAAAAAAAAAAAAAAAAAAAAAAAAAAAAAAAAAATTTAAAAATACTTGCAGAAAAAAAAAAAAAAAAAAAAAAAGGAAGGTAAGTAGTTCTGTATATTTCGTATATTTCGGTAGTATTGCATTCATCTTGACAAATCTGACTACCAAGAAAACAGCCACCATTCCTACTAGCTTAATATTCTAAACACGAGACTAATTCACTTAACCTTAATAAATAGTGGGCCATTATTATTTAAAATAATTATCTGTGTTCCTCTTTAACAAGAGTAAAGCAAAAAGTCAATTCAATAATCAAATTAATCAATAAAATAAGAAGTACAGCCATTTTGACTCATCTACATAAAATGACTAAGATCATTTTTTATTCTGACTATTCATTTTCAAGCATAATATTCTAAAATGGGCATATGTCTAATGATATAAAGTAAAAATGTCAATCATCCAAGGAATAAGACCCTTTCTTTCTCCAAAGGTTTTTTTTACCTCTTCACTGCTTATTAAACTTTTCATCAGAGGAAGGAAAAAAAAAAAAGAGATTAAACTGTAGCAGGTGACATGATAAAATCAATCAAATGAGTGAGTTACTTCCACACTTTCTATTTAAAAAATTAAAGAAATCAGAGACTTACAGAAATTCATGTACAGAGCCTTCTCTAATTAGCACTTAGGGTGTATCAATTTATAAACAATGCAGTCCTGTAGATAATATCTCTTGAATAATATTCCAAGTCGAATGGTTAAACAGATTTTATATGTAGAAAAGAGAAAAAATTAATTGAGACAATGCATTGGATAAAATTATGCTTGCCATTGAAGGACAGCTCAAATGTGGCATCACAAAAAATAAGAACATTTATACCACCAGAAACACTCATGGAGGTGTTGGTACAAGGAGTTTGTTAAACACATATTAAATATCATCTAAACAAAACTAAGAAAGATAGATTAAGAAAACATTCTCTAATTCATTAAGAATTCATCTTAGCTGACATATTATCCCTGCCTTCTTTCTTAAAATCTATCCCTATTATTATGACAAAACCATAGTTAATAATCAATTTTGAAAATAAATGAAAGAAAAATTGAAAGCAAAACAACCACTCAATGTGATTCTCCACTGCCCAGGCACTGCATCTGTCAGACTCAGCTCTTTTCCATCCTCTCCACTCATCTCTCTGTGGTACTGAGAACTAAAAATGAAATAAAGGCAAATAGCAAGAAGTCTTCGGCCTGTTATTATTCCACTTCATCAGAATTGCCAGAGGCCTTATAGTTTATATACCACGATTGTGAGAACAAGTGTGGGGATGGGATGCAGTGAGGTACTATAAAAATATATCTTCTTATATAAAAGAGAATTAAACATGTTGTTATTTTTTGTCTTGATGATCAGGGAAGTATAGGTTTCTGAATGTATACAGAAATTTTGAATTCTAGTAGCAGTGTGGAACACACGCACTAAAGATTGTTACCTAAATCCTGAAGAAAACTCACTTTGTAATGAATTGTTGGGCTTTCTATCATTGTCAATAACAAACCTGATATATAAACTTTGAATGCAAATGTCCCAATTTGTGCAAAGATCCTGAAATTAATTCTTGAACTAGCAGCAGATTTGAAGAGTTTACTCACACCTTTCATATTGAACCAAAAACCCGAAAGCAAAATTGTCCCACAGGTGTCTAGTAGCCCCAAGTTTGTGATAATATGTTTACCCCACGTGAAATTTCATTCTGGGGGAAAAAAATTCAAAATTCTGCTTCTCTAATTTTCTACAGACTAAAATTCTAAAAAAAGCTCATAATCAAGGATTACTAAAAATTAAAAAAAATGAGCTACTATGAATCAAAGTCAATATAAACAGCAAATGTCTTTGAACCACAAAATATTTTATATATTAGAATTATTTGATACCTAATATAGAATAATATGTTTGAAATAGACAGTATGGTTAATTTCACAAAAAAGAGTATTCATCATGAAATTGTTTTCAGACAACAAAGAATTTTCAAAGGAAAATATGTCTTTTATTCTTAAAAACTGAATCATAGAATTTTTTCTCAGCAGCTGATTAGAGAATCATGAGATAATTAGTGGACTAAAATTAGATCTGTAGATAATAATCGTTGAAAAGAGTGATTCAAAAAGTTAAACATTTGAAAGAAAATGTAAGTAATATATAGTTAAAATGAAAAGTTCCAACATATGTCTACTTTAAATTCCAAGATGATGAGTTACAGAATATTTTGGAGAAATTAGATATACAAAAATACTAACTACAAATTTTAGAGTTGTTGAAAGAGTGACCCCAAAGATTCAGGAAGTTCAATATATGCTAAGCAGGCTAAGTAAAATAAAAAAATTAATCTAAATATATGTAAATTAGAGTGAAATACCACATCACCAGGGACACCGACAATGTTTTAAGCAGATAGAAAGGACAGATAGTTTACAAATCAGTGGTTGACAGGATACTTATCTGAAGCAACAAAAATAAATATCTTAAGAGGGTAAAAGAAACAGGTGTCAGCTGAGGACTGGGTATATAGCAGATATAACCTTATTAATATGTGTAGTAAATACTAATTTCTATTTTATATTGCTAGTATATAAAGCATACTAGTATATTTATTTACTAATATATATATTTGGTATATATTTATATAATAGTATATTTCTATTTTATATACTATATAAAGTAGAAAGCAAATATGGTTTTAAAAAAACTTTAAAAAAGCTATTACTAACATATTTTTGCTAAACCAACTTCTAACTTCTAACTTCTCAGACAAGACGAGAAATTATCCTAGAAGTAAATACTAAAATGGAAACAAATAAGCAAAGAGATAATGAAATGGTTAATGGGTAGATAGATTTGAATAAGCAGTATCTGTATTAAATGTTATGCAGGTAATTTCTAAATTAAGGTGTTAAGTAGAAATTAGCTTTAAAACACTGGAGATTCTTAGGTTATTAAGAAGGAACAGAACTATCAGAATTAAGTGTTCTAGTGTCCTTGTATACAGCAGGAGAGAGATTAAAATATTGCATTGCATTTAATAACTTAAGTTTGCAATTAAAAGAACTTAATAGTAAACATACAAAGAACATGAAATAATGTTCTAAATAGCAAAAGAGAAAATACTTAGTAAGAAAAAAAAACAGAAAAACTAACAAATAGAAAAACTCATCAAATAAGCAAGCCAGGAAGGAAAAGAAATATTTAAATTGAGACAAATAGAAATTTAACATTAAAAATCAGGGCAAATATATCCTAATAAACAGAAGTAACCAAATACAAAGTCAGAGCTTCTAGAACTGCATATAAAATTGTATTTTGTGTCATATGAAAGGAGAGAAGGTTAGCATTCCCCTTGACAAGGCCGGAAGAGGCCCTTGGGTCTATCTTGCGTCTTGGATACGGTCTAGCTTAAGAAAAAACACTTAACCTCTCTGAGCTTCAATTTTTTCTCTACTTTAGCTGTTTCAGTACTTCAAGTACCAAACAAGGTAATTCACTTAAAAATAAAAAAATAAAAAGAGCTCTGAAAATATAAAGAATCACTCTTATGATATATTCTCTAGAGATAAGTATTTTCCTACTATATAAACACAAATGCACTAACAGTTTCTACAGTAAAAACACACATATGAATTAATAGATGTATAACCAGTATACTGTAACTAACTGCAGTTTGAATTATTTGACAAGATAATAAAATTTCCATAATGCATCTCTAAATTAATTAATTAAATGCTTACAAGTGCTATTTCCATCTAAAATATAAAGATGGGCCAAACACAGAGGATAGCAAAGCTTTTCTGTGAAGGGTCAAGTGGTAAATGTTTTTCACTTTATGGGCCAAATGGTTTCAGCAGCGACTTTTCAACTTGGTTACTGGAGTGTGAAAGCAGACATAGACCATATACAAATGTGAATGAGCATGGCTATGTGTCAATAATATTTCATTTAAAAACACAGGAGGTGGGCCAAAGTTGGCCAGTAGGCCATCGTTCACAACCTATAACCTAAGATATAGGAACAAATTTTCAAAATAATGGTGAGAAAACATATAAAAAGTCAATATTGGCCAAAAGAAATATCAAGATAGAGACAAAGGGATCAATTCATATAATAAAATTTTAAATCCACCAGGAAGATACATCCATATACTTGAACATATCTAATAGATGAGCCTTAAATCACATATTTCAATAATTTAAATGATACACATTATTACATACTTTAACATCTCTAAAGTAAGGATGAATTTCAACATCTATGGAATTTCATAGTTGCTGGTGACCAGGCAGCAATCATGACAAAGATGTCATTGTTAGACTGTGTATAAACATGTGAATCAGTGTAGTAGTCTGTTTTCGTGCTGCTGATAAAGACAAACCTGAGACTGGGCAATTTACAAAAGAAAGAGGTTTAATGGACATACAGTTCCACGTGGCTAGGGAGGCCTCACATTCATGGCGGAATGTGAAAGTCACATCTCACATGGCGGCAGAGAAGAGAAAAGAGCTGGTGCAGGGAAACTCCCCTTATAAACAACCATCAGATCTTGTGAGATTTATTCACTATTACAAGAACAGCACAGGAAAGACTCTGCCCCATGACTCAATTACCTCCCACCGGGTCCCTCCCACAACATGTGGGAATTCAAGATGGGATTTGGGTAAGGACACAACCAAATCTCATGTTATCACATTTTAAAACCAATCATGCCTTACCAATAGTTTTCCAAAGTCTTAATCCACTTTAGCATTAACTCAAAAGGCCACAATCCAAAGTTTCATCTGAGACAAGAAAGTCCCTTCTGTCTATGAGCCTTTAAAATCAAAAGCAAGTTAGTTCATCCTAGATACAATGGGAGTACAGTCATTGGGTAAATACAACCATTCCAAATGGGAGAAATTGGCCAAAACAAAAGGGACTGCAGGCACCACGCAAATCTGAAATCCAGCAAGACAGTCAGATCTTAAAGTTCCAAATAATCGCCTTTGACTCCATATCTTACATCCAGGTCATGCTGATGCAGGAGGTGGGTTCCCATGGGCTTGAGCAGCTCAGCCCATGAAGCTTTGTAGGGTACAGCCTCCTTCCCAGCTGCTTTTATGGGCTGGTGTTGAGTGTCTGAGGCTTTTCCAGGCATATGGTGCAAATTGTCAGTGGATCTACAATTCTGGGGTCTGGAGGATGGTGGCCCTCTTCTCAGAGCTCCACTAGGCAGTGACCCAGTAGGGATTCTGTGTGGGGCTACAACCCCAGATTTCCTTCCACACAGCCCTAGTAGAGGTTCTTCATCAGGGCCCTGCCCCTGCAGCAATCATCTACCTGGGCATCATACATCCTCTGCAATCCAGGTGGAGGTTCCCAAACCCCAATTCTGGATTTCTGTGCATCTGCAAGTTCAACACCATGTGGAAGCGGCCAATGCTTGGGGTTTACACTCTCTGAAACCATGGTTTGCGCGCTGCACTGGCCCCTTTCAGCCATGGCTGGAGTTGCTGGGATGCATGGCGCCAGGTTTGTAGGGTGCACACAGCTTGGGGACCCTGGATCCCACACAAAACCACCTTTTCCTCCTAGGACTCTGATCCAGTAGTGGAAGGGACTCCTGTGAAGACCTCTAAAATGTCCTGGAGACATTTTCCCCATTTTCTTGGTGATTAACATTCAGCTCCTTGTTACTTATGCAGATTTCTGCAGCCAGATTGAATTTCTTCTCAGAAAATGGAATTTTCTTTTCTATCACATTGTCAGGTTGCAAATTTTTCGAACCTTTATGCTCTGCTTCCCCTATAAAACTGAATGCCTTTAACAGCACAAAAAGTCACCTCTCGAATGCTTTGTTGCCTAGAAATTTCTTTCACCAGATACCCTCAATCATTCTCTCAAGTTCTAAGTTCCACAAATCTCTAGGGCAGGGGCAAAATGCCATCAGTCTGTTTGCCAAAACATAACAGGAATCACCTTTGTGTCAGTTCCCAGCAAGTTTCTCATCTCCATCTGAGACCACCTCAGCCTGTAATTTTTTTGTCTTTATTATGATTAGAATTTTGATCAAAGTCATTCAACAAGTGTTTAGGGAGATCCAACTTTCCCACATTTTTCTGTCTTTTGAGCCCTCCAATCTGTTCCAGCCTCTACCTGTAACCCAGTTACAAAGCTGCTTCCACATTTTGGGGTATCTTTTCAGCAGCACCCCACTCTCCTGGCACCAATTTACTGTTTTAGCTGTTTTCACATTGCTGTTAAAGACATACCAGAGACTGGGCAATTTATAAAAGAATGAGGTTTAATGGATTCACAGTTCCACATGGCAGGGAGACCTCACAATCATGGCAGAAGGTAAAAGGCACGTCTCACCTGGCTACATGGCTACAGACAAGAGAAAAAAGCTTGTGCAGGGAACTAGTCTTTTTAAAACCATCAGATCTCATGAGACTTACTCACTATCATGAGAACAGCACAGGAAAGATGTGCCCCCATGATTCAATTACCTCCCATCAGGTTCCTCCTATAACACATGGAAATTCAAGAAGAGATTTGGGTGGGGACACAACCAAAAGCATATCAATCCTTTATCCTGTTGGCATAAATGGACACCTTGAAACGCCTTAAAGTTCCAGTTCAGAAGCCCTGTAAGCACCATTTGAGGAAATAACATAAGTCACAGTTGTCTGAAAACCTTCTGTTGTCACAGTAAATTGTCATTGTCCCAACCGGAGAAATGAGTGCCAGTAGTTTGACAATGTTCCTTCAGACATTAACGTTGTACTATTCTAATAAATACTTAATTACCATATTCCAAAACATTGTGCAATACTTCATAGAAGGTGAATATGAAATGAAAAAATAAACATTGATGATGTGAAAAATGAAATTCAAAGTATTTAAGAATTAGTTATACTTAGTTTATTTGGTTTATGTTATCCTTTTGATGTATACATAAGTGTGATATGTAATTATTAATTAATAGTAATTATTAAATTAATAATATATTACTAACATAATAACTGTGTTCATTTACTCAAAGTGGTACATAAAATGATCTATGTTATAATATGTGATGTCTAAAACTAAATAAAATAGGGGACCTAAAAACTGATAGAACTACAGGTGAGACTGACAAATCCACCACCATAGTGCATTTCAAAATGCCTCTTGTTTTGATTGATTTGTCATAAGCAGCACAAAAAATTTAAAGATATAATTTGTTCAGCATAATTAACTGGTTTACCTTACTTGATGTATATTAGTACTGCTAGTAAAAGTTTTAAAATTATTTTCAAAGACCATTTACAAATATATTCAACCTGAAAACCTCAGTAGAATTCTGTGAAATAGGGAACAATATAAAGACGTGAACAAACTAATTTGAAGCTTTATTAAATTAAAAACAATTCTGATCAGATTGAACAATGTAAAAAGTGTTTAAGGAATTTAAAAGGAATATGTAATACTTAAATTTCTTAAACTAAACTGTATAATCACCACAGTTAATAAAATTCATTGATAATTTAATATAAATATAAAATTTTACATAAACAGATTCCTAGAGAATGCTTAATTTACAAAAACTGGCATGAGGAGAATTAGAAATCCTAAAATAACATAATAATAAAATATATTGAATCATGTATTATAAGTCATCCTACAAATAAATTAACTCTGATGATTTGATAGGTGAGTTCTTACAAACATCCAAGAAACACATCATTCAGGTAGATACAAAATATTACAAAGAAGAAATAATTAGAAGACAAACACCCCCATCTCATTTTCACTTGTCCCAGTACAGCCTTAACAGGAAAACTTTTCTGAAGTACAAAAGATGGTGCATAGCATAAAAAGTGAACAGTTCTTCATGGTATTTCCCATAACTACATTAGATGATGTTTGTTTATACTTTAAAAGATTGTTTTATGTAAACCATACTAAAATTCAAATACATTGAGATCAACAGCACTGATAATAAAGTTCTAAAATGTGTAAACCTTATATTGTTCTGCATCTATCTTAACAAAATTTTACCAATAGTAACAGAAAATTTGATAGCGTTTTCAAGCAGGTCAATGATTTATAGTTTTGATCAATACATTTAGAAAAATCATATTTGAGAATGTGAAAATATTTCCTGCAATTAAAAAATGGCAAAAAAATATGAACTGAAAATTTCAGGGTCTCTTTCAGCTGCAAGAGATTGATATGACTGGAAACAGAGATTTATGACACCTGCTGTTCCATGAATCAAAGATTTAGGACTAAGAATCAGCAAGATATCAGTTTGAGGAAAGGAAGAAAATATGTAAGATAAAAATATCCTGTATAAATTCCGCTCTCAGCCTGTTATTAGAAATTATTTTGCTTCTAGTATAAGGAGAAGAATACAACTTGTTTATAAAAATTAGTTTAATAGGTTTATATCTTTATGCCACATTTTTTAAATGTAATAATAATAAAGAATAAAAGTGAAGGAAAATCTAGAAGGAATTGAGATGTCCTGAAAATGACTCACCATTTTAGTCATTTGAATATGTCATATTTAAACTTACAGATATAATCATATTTAATATGCACAATATAATGCTTTTGAAGTGTATATACACATTGTGGGATGATTAAATCTAGCTAATTAACATATGCATCAAATCACATAATTATCACATTTAAAAAAATTGTACTTTAGGTTCTGGGGTACATGTGCAGATCATGCAGGATTGTTGCATGGGTACATACACGGCAAGGTGATTTACCACCTTCATCCCCCCATCACCTATATCTTGTATTTCTCCCCATGTTAACCCTCTCCAACTTCCCCACTCTATGCTGTCCCTCCCCTAGCCCACCCAGATGACCCCAGTGTGTGATGCTCCCTTCCTGTGTCCATGTGTTCTCATTGTTCAACAGCCACTTATGAGTGAGAACATGCGGTGTTTGGTTTTCTGTTCTTGTGTCAGTTTGCTGAGAATGATAGTTTCCAGATTCATCCATGTCCTTATGAAGTACATGAACTCATCATTTTTTATGGCTGCATAGTACTCTCTGGTGCATATGTGCCACATCTTTTTCCAGTCTATCTTTGATGGGTATTTGGGTTGGTCCCAAGGCTTTGCCATTGTAAATAGTGCTGCAATGAGCATACGTGTGCATGTGTCTTTATAATAGAACAATTTATAATTCTTTGGATATATACCCAGAATGGGATTGCTGGATCAAATAGAATTTCTATTTCTAGGTCCTTGAGGAATTGCCACTGTCTTCCACAAGGGTTGAACTAATTTACACTCCCACCAGCAGCATAAAAGTTTTCCTATTTCTCCACATTCTCTCCAACATTGGTTGTCTCTAGATTTTTTAATGATCGCCATTCTAACTGGTGTGAGCTGGTATCTCAATGTGGTTTTGATTTGCATTTCTCTAATGACAAGTGATGAGCATTTTTTCATATGTTTGTTGCCCTCAAATATGTCTTCTTTTGAAAAGTGTATGTTCATGTCCTTTGCCCACTTTCGAATGTGTTTGTTTGCTTTTTTCTTGTGAATCTGTTTTACTTCTTTATAGATTCTGGATATTAGCCCTTTGTCAGATGAGAAGATTGCAAAAGCTTTTTCCCATTCTGTTGGTTGCCAGATTGCTCTAGTGATTGTTCCTTTTGCTATACAGAAGCTCTGGAGTTTAATTAGATGCCATTTATCTATTTTGGCTTTTCTTGTCATTGCTTTTGGTATTTCAGCCATGAAGTCCTTGCCTATGCCTATGTCCTGAATGGTTTTGCCTACGTTTTCTTCTAGGGTATTTATGGTGTTAGGTCTTATGTTTAGATCTTTAATCCATCTGGAGCTAATTTTAGTGTTGTGTGTCAGAAAGGGGTCCAGTTTTCTGCTCATGGCTAGCCGTTTTCTGCTTTCTGCTTATGGTTAGCCAGCTTTCCCAAAACCATTTATTGAACAGGGAATCCTTTCCCCATTGCTTTTTTTTGTCAGGTTTGTCAAAGATCAGGTGATTGTAGATGTGTAGTGTTTCTTCTGAGGCCTCTGTTCTGTTCCATTGGTCTCTGTCTCTGGTTTGGTACCAGTACCATGCTGTTTTGATTACTGTGGCCTTGTAGTATAGTTTGAAGGCAGGCAGCATGATACCTCCAGCTTTGTTATTTTTGCTTAGGATTGTTTTGGCTATGTGGGCTTTCTTTTGATTCCATATGAAGTTTGAAGTGGTTTTTTCTATTTCTGTGAAGCAGGTCATTGGTAGCTTGATGGCGATAATGTTGACTCTATAAATTACTTTGGGCGGTAAGGCCATTTTCACAACCTTGATTCTTCCCAACCATCAGCATGGAATATTTTTCCATCTGTTTGTGTTCTCTCTTATTTCCTTGAGCAGTGGTTTGTAGTTCTCCTTGAAGAGGTCCTTTACATCCTTTGTTAGTTGTATTCCTAGGTATTTTATTCTCTGTAGCAATTGTGAATGGGAGTTCGCTTTTGATTTGGCTCTCTGTCTGTTATTGGTTTACAGGAATGCTTGTGATTTCTGCACATTGATTTTGTATCCTGAGACTTTTCTGAAGTTGCTTATCAGTTTCAGGAGATTTTGGCCTGAGACAATGGGGTCTCCTAAGTACTCAATCATGTCATCTGCAAATAGAGACAATTTGGCTTCCTGTTTTCCTAATTGAATACCCTTTATTTCTTTTTCTTGCCTGATTGCTCTGGCTAGAAATTCCAATACTATATTAAATAGGAGTGGTGAGAGAGGGCATCTTTGTCTCGTGCCAGATTTCAAAGGGAATGCTTCCAGTTTTTGCCCATTCAGTATGATATTGGCTGTAGGTTTGTCATAAATAGCTTTTATTATTTTGTGATATGTTCCATCAATACCTAGTTTATTGAGAGTTTTTATCATACAGGGCTGTTGAATTTTGTCAAAGACCTTCTCTGGATCTATTGAGATAATCATGTGGTTTTTGTCTTTGGTTCTGTTTATGTGATGGATTACATTTATAGACTTGCATATGTTGAACCAGCCTTGCATCCCTGAGATGAAGCCTACTTGATTATGATGAATAAGCTTTTGATTTGCTGTTGCATTCAGTTTGCCAGTATTTTATTGAAGATTTTTGCAATATTTGCTAAGGAAAATTAGGCTGGATTCTGCAATGACAGCTGCCCTTCACCCCCACCTCTGGAACTTGTTCGTTCCTGGTCACTCTTTAACTCATGTTCTGGGTGGGAAACTCTGAAGTGAGAGTTTTTTAGCCTCCTAGGCTTTGTGGGGGGGAACCCATCCTGCCATATGGCCTGTATCCCTGTGTTCAGTTCCCCTTCTTTCTGGGGGGTGGTAGCTCCATCCTGCCGGCTTTTTGTCTTTCTCAGTGTCAACCAGCACTTCCACCTAGATCTTTCCTGACAGCCCTGTTGCTGGCGGAAGTTGCTGTTCTTCCCTGTTCAGGCAGCTGGCTCAGGCTTTTCACCCCGGCATCAATCTCCTGTTTTGTGGGTGGTAGAGGGCTTGGGTAGAGCGCTGTATCTGAACCGAAGTCCCAGAGGAGGAGATCCCCCATCCTCCAGTCAGCAGGCACCACCTGGGTGGGGCAGTGCCCCACCTTGCCTCAATTTGCCCTATTTTGTTTATACCCACTGCCAACCAGACCCACAAAATGAACCTGGGACCTCGTTTGGAATTGTGGAGACCACTCAGCTTCTTTGTCTCTCTTGCTGGGAGCTGAGTTCCGAGCTGCCTCTTATCAGGCCATCTTGGGACCTCCCATATACAATTATCACATTTCTTAAGAGGACACTCAACATGCACTCTGTAAGCATTTTCCAATAGTAAAGTATAGTATTACCTATAGTTACTACGTGGTACAATAGAACTTGTGAATGTATTCCTCTTATTGTTAGACAAAGACAAATTTCGCATCCATTAAGGAACATCTCCCTGTCAACCAAACCACTTCAGCCTCTGGTAACCACCATCCACTCTTCTATGAGATAACTTTTTTACATTCCATTGATGACTGTATTTGTCTTTCACTTAACAGAATGTCCTCCATGTTTATCTATGTTATATTTATCTCTTGTAAATGAGACCTTGGCCTTCTTTAAGTGCCTGAGTCATATTCCGTTCTGTATAAAAAAATATAAAATTTACCAACAAAGAAAATCCCACAATCTGATGGCTTCACTGTTAAATTCTATTATTATTATTATTTTTTTATTGTTGTTACTGATTCGGTTTCCTTACTTTTCATTGGTTCATTTAGATTTTCTATATCTTTTTAATTCTGCCTTGGTAGATTATATGCATCAGATAGTTTATCTGCTTCCTCTAAGCTATCCAATTTGTTGGCCTATAATTATTTATAATCATCTCTTTTCATCTTTGGCATTCTGTTGTATCAGTTGGAATGTTTTCTGTTTTATTTCTAATTTTATTAATTTGAGTGTTCTTTCTTTATAATTACTCTGGCTAAAATTTGTTATTTTTATTCATCTTTTAAAAAAATAACTCAGTTTGGGTGTTCTCAGGTTTTTGTGTTTTTTTTTTCTTTGTCTTGCTATTTTTTTTTAACCCTTCCTACACACTTTCTGAGAGCATATAATGTTGTTGCTATTGGTAGTTTGTCATATTTTAGGTTTCACAGTGACACCTTATCACTTAGTTTTGTTTCAAATGTTTTCTGTAAATTTCTAGGTTTAGTTGCTTTGTCAGATTTTGTGAGTGGATTTGGGAATATTGGAGAACTACAGTGCTACAGACATCTTCCCTGATATATCTTGAATATACTGATTTAAATAAAGCTTCAATAATTTCCCTTCTCCCAGATTTCACTAATGTGTCATACACTATTATTTATTTTCAAGATTGTTATCAGATAGATTAGGTATAAAATATATATTAAGAATCTTTTTCAAGATTCTTGTTAAGATATATTAGGAAGGAATATTAGTGCAATCAACTTGGGATAAGATGAGGTGAAGAAAATGATTGTGAGTTTTCTTGCCTGGTAGTTTATAGAAGTGTTTGTTATTGTCAGGTAGTACTGGACTATACAAGATGATTATAAGAGGTGATAGAATAACAGTCACCAGTCATTTAGTTAACAGTTTTGAATTCCCATGAGGGGCAAGAAATGTTTAAGGCAGACTTATTACTAGACTAAGTGGATTAAGGGAGAAAGCTTTGAATAATATGTGAAGCACAGTCTTCTACCAGCCTGCCGAAGAAACAAGGTATAGGCAAACAGAGTATTTTTTCCAAAAGACATTTTAAACAGAGTTGATTTCACAAGTCAAAATGACAGGCAATGTCTAAAATGTTGGAATTTTATGAAATCTGAAAACAATCATCATCATCATAACTTGATAAAGGCATTGTGATATGTGTTCTTATGTGCTTTATGTTGTTGAAGCTTTGAAATGATCCTGTAAAGTAAGTATTATCATCCCAATTTTGAGGGTGATAAAGGTTAAATGACTCACCCCAGGTCTCACAGTTTGAAAGTGGTAGAGTATTTTTTGAATATCAACCTCTTAACTGGACATAACACTGTGAATTTAGCCATAGGAAGCCACTATGACAAAACGGTAAATAAATAAACTTCTAACTCAAAAGACAAAACCTTTTTAACAGGTGAAATAAAGCACAAATTATAAATAACAGTAAGCAAAGATTTAAAACTTTGCTTTAAAGCCACAAGGTTGTGTCAACAATCCTAGGTTGTAGCTTAAAATAGGTTATGACCCAAGTAAGAAAATGGGTCCCCATTATGGAAAAGCATGACAGGTGATTTTGGAAGAGACATTGAGATAAGGTAACTTACAAAATAGCATAAAATCAATTTTCCTGTGATCCAGCTTTACCATATCTGACTATATAATTTTTAATAATAATTTTCAATAATTATTTGATTATACTAAACCTGCTCTGTGAGTCTTCATTTATCTTTCTTGGGTTGTAAACTTTGTCTTTAAAAAAATTTTCTACAAGGATTATCTGCTCCTAAATTCATTTCTTTACACGTAAGTATTCTAGGCTAGCTCAGGTTAATGGTCTATTAGCATAAAATTTCATTTCTTGTACCTAATTTAAAAGATATACTATCTGTACTTGCCTAAATCTTTATAAATACTAGCTAACATAATTAGTTTTCTGTTAAAGATGATTTTGTAACATTCCTTGAGGTCTTTATCTGTTGTCTTGCTTTTACTGCTTACCTCTAATGCCTGATAGTTTATTGTAAAATCATTCACTTGGTCCCCATTTTGAAAAAAGAATGAGGAAGTCAAATTTTACAAATGGAAACTTGATATGTGATAAACAAATTATCTCAAAGGCTGAGACCCTTTCTTGATAATCACAAGAGGGAATTATTTGACCTACAAATGCCTCTTTTCTGCTGTCTAACCTTATTGGCATGTTTAGCAAGTGTTTGTTCTATTTTCTTTGTGCTTTCTTTAGCATTAACAAAATGGCAGATATTTACTTTACTTCTATGTCTAAAAGTTTATTTGATCATAGACTATTTTTAACCCCACTCAGTCAATATCCATTTTAAAAGAGTGATGCAGCCGGGCGCAATGGCTCATGCCTGTAGTCCCAGCACTTTGGGAGGCCGAGGCGGGCAGAACAGCTGAGGTCAGGAAGGAGTTCAAGATCAGCCTGGCCAACATGGAGAAACCTCATTTCTACTACAAATACACAAATTAGCTGGGTGTGGTGACATGGGCCGATAGTCCCAGCTACTTGGGAGGCTGAGGCCAAAGAATTGCTTGAACCCAGAAGGTGGAGATGGCAATGAGCTGAGATCACGACAATGCACTCCAGCCTGGGGAACAAGATCCAAAACGGTGTCAAATAAATAAATAAATAAATAAATAAATAAAAGAGTGATGCAATGGCTACCAGAACTTATGAATTAGAAAGGAGAAGCAGAAAGAGAAAAGGGTTATTAAGAGCATAATATGTGCATGGCATTGTACAAGGTACTCAGAGAATTCTGTTAGTCCTCAGAAAAGCTCTGCAAGTGGCCATAACTGTTATCTATCATTTACATGTGTGTACATGTGTGTGTGTAGGTGGTTGTGTGGGTGGGTGTGACACTTCAAGAAGTAATCTCTTTTCAAGTTTTTCTAACTAAAAAAATCTATATTTTTGCCTCTATCTATATTGTATTCCATTGTTTGAATGCACAATCTGGAAGATTAGAAACCCATTTCTGCATGCCTCCCTGTGGCTGTATCTTCAAGAAAGAGTCCCAGATTGATATATCCGTGAGAGAAGCAGGAGAAGGGCTTGAGGATCTTGTGGTTCTCATGATCTTTGTAGTTACAGCTCCTGTTCTTTACAGGTGAGGTAGTTGTGGAGAGAGAATGGATACATACAGCTGTCTTTCCTGGTGAGTGGAGCTAGCACACTTTTCAATTTGCATATTTTCAAACTCATATCAACTCTAGGAGATACTTTGTCTTCCGTTTTAGAAAAGTTATAACAGCCGATCAGGAAATTTAAGTAATTTGCTGCTGTAGTTTTGTACTGTTTGAACTTAGCCCAGGTGAAACTACATTTTCCAGTATTCCTTGCCTGTGTGGTTCTAGTTTAGGTTTTGCTACTGGAAAAGATGAATTTGAGATGTAGAAGGTGAGATGGAAGCACTAGCCACTACCCTCTGAAATTCAGCAGAGAGTGTCTGGTGCTGCTGCAGCTCACACACGTTTTCCATGCTCTTCTGGCTCATCCTGTAAGCACAGGGCCAGCTCACAGCAACTCCAGCTCTGCCTTCAAGTGTCTTTCTTCATGCCAAGTCCTGGGACAGGCATTTGTGTGGTTCATGATGAAGGTCAACAGTTTATTCTGCAGGTCACAGAGGTTGGAGACAGTGAAAGACAGAAGCAGGGTCCACTTTGCCTTTGAGTCTTGGTTTCTCCCTGTGTCCCAGTTGTCTTCGTTCTTCCCACTTCAAGTTCAGTTTTTCTTCCTAACTCCTAGCCCTGCCAACCTACACTGACTGGAAGGCTGCTAATGTCACAGAAGTTACAACCTTCCATAATCATCTGCATCGGCACTCATAATTATGTAAGATCAAATCTCACGAATACATTCCTAATTCCACATCGCTCATAGTAGTTCTACTTCCAAATAAATCCTAAATTACATACTTACATACAGCTGATACATGGCTAAGATTAAAACTTCAGTCTGGTTGTATAATACGTGCACTTTCCCCTTCACCAGAGTGAATTTTAAGAGATGGAAAAGAAAGTGCAGAAAACTCTCCTTCCCCTGACCATTAATAATAACATGGCTAGAGAGCTTTTTCCAGATTGAGTCCTTCCTTTTACTCTTTTATGTGAGACGCATCAAAGGAATATATTATTACTGCTGAAATCTGTGTTGAACCACCAAATATGCAACATTCTAAACCCCTCTTTATTGGATACTACTCATTAACAAAGTAAAAAACAGTTATCCTGGGCATGACAGCTCTTTATTATTTTTCACGCATCACAGTAAGGCTTTTCCATATAAAATTAT
>NW_016107505.1:3222781-3252786 GCF_001604975.1 Cebus imitator
TCCAACCTTGTTCCCTTGCTGGTGAGGAGTTATGATCCCTTGTAGGAGGAGAGGTGTTCTGGTTTTGGGTGTTTTCATCCTTTTTGTGCTCGTTTCTTCCCATCTTTATGGATTTATCCACCTGTAGTCTTTGTAGTTGCTGGCTTTCAGATTGGGTCTCTGAGTGGACGTTCTGTTTGTTGATGATGAGGTTATTTCTGTTTCTTGGTTTTTCCTTCTGACAGTCTGGCCCCTCTGCTGTAGGTCTGCTCAGGTCCACTCCAGGCCCTGCTTGCTTGGGGTTCACCTGCAGCAGCTGCTGAACAGTAAAGGTTGTTACCAGTTTTCTTCTTCTGCTATCTTTGTCCCAGAAGGATATCAGCTAAGTGTCAATCTGATCTCTCCTTTATGAGGTGGCTCTTTGGATATATAGGGGTCAAGGAGCTGCTTGAGGAGATGGTCTCTTCTTTATAGGAGCTCAAATGCTGAGCTGTGAGCTCCATTGTTCATTCAGAGCTGCTCGGCAGGTATATTTAGGTCTGCTGCAGCAGAACTCATAAGCTGCTTTTTGTTCCCAGGTACTCTGTCCCAGGGATTTAGGGCTTTATGAGTTTTGGTTATGCTGCTGCCTTCTCTCTCTCTTTTTTTTTCCTTCAGAGCTGCCCTGCCCACCAAGGAGGCAGCCTAGTCACTGTCTGCCTGTAGAGGCTTTGCTGAGCTGCTGTGGGCTCCACCCAGCTGCCTAGTGAACTTCCCTGCAGTTCTGTTTATATGGGTGTAGTTAGAACCGCCTTGGCAAGGGTGGCCCACCTCTGTTAAGGCTGAGTCTCTCTGTAGCGGTGGGTTGCCTCAGCAATGGCGGACTGCCTCAGCAATGGCTGGTTGCCTTGGCAATGGTGGGCTGCCTCAGTATTGGATGACTACCTCTGTAGTGGCGGGCTGCCTCGGTAATCGTGAACGCCCCTCCCACACAAAGCTGGACCATCCCGGGTTCAGCTGCACTTGCTGTGAAACTCTCAATCCAGAGTGTTTCTGATTTCTGTTCTTTTGTGGTGGTGGGACCAGCCAAGCCTGATCATCTGGCTCCCTAATACATACATTTCTAATATTAAAAGAGCTTCAGTCAATAATCTTGTTAAGGGAAGACATTGACTAATTCCCACATGTCAAATTTAAAAACAATTTTATTTACTTTATTTCATGCCTTTATACAAATCAGATGACAAGTGTAAAGTTCTCGCTTTTGGTTATATGAAATTATACCCAAGGGTTGACTTTTCTGGCTAATATATAAAATTACTCCAATGAAGACCAATTTGCACTTTATCTACCAACTATAATTGTTGAGTGATAGTCATCCAAAAAAGGAATTAAAGGAGCCGTTTGAGTCTTGAACTTATCTTGAAATGTTTTCTGAGTGCCAGGCTTCCTTGACCAAAATTAAAAGTCAAATGCAAAAATCTGGGAAATATAAACCTTATTTATTTATTTATTTATTTATTTAGATAAAGTCTCACTGTGGAGACTTTATCCTAGGCTGGAAGACAGTGGCATGATCTTGGCTCACTGCAAACTCTACTTCCTGAGCTCAAGCAATTTTCCTGCCTCAGCCTTCTAAATAGTTGTGACTACAGGTGTGTGCCACCATGCTCAGCTAATTTTTATATTTTTAGTAGAGATGGGGTTTCACCATATTGTCAAGGCTGATCTTGAACTCCTGACCTGAAGTGATCTGACTGTCTCCGAAATATATACTTTATATACAACTTTGGGACTAATATTTTAAGTTTATGCTTTGTAATTTCAAAATGTATTATGTATAGTATGCTAAAGGTGTATTCTTCACATTATGCTTTTGTTTCAATGAAAATTATGTTATACCTTGTAGAGATTTCTTATTGTCTTTTGATATCTCTTTTTTCTGTTTTAATAGAAATAATATTTTTACCTTGAAAAATGCCCATTCAGCATAAAAACTATACTTTAAAGCCTCTGCCTCAGATTACTATGCCCATGTGACTACATCTTGATCAGTATAGAGTCTTCTGTTACTTATTTCTTGAACTTTTCCTAAGATGCTTTTGGAAGAATTCTTTGTTTCTCTTCTATTTCATTTCTTTGTTCTTTGGCCTGGAATATGGATGCTGCCACATTGGATCATGAGGATGATAATTTATCTAATAGATAGTTAGTTTATGTGACTATAGCCATTAATTAACTATAAGACCAAGTCTCTAGGATCTTAATTGAAATGGAGGCAAACATCTAGTTTGATAGCTATATGTAAGCAAAGTGAATTACTTAGATAGTTGAAAGGAAGGGGATGTTCCCTCCTTAAACTACTTTAAACCAAAGTCAGCATAGATCTAATATTCTAAAAATGGTTTTTAGGTTGATACATACAAGAATGTAAGACACGAAGTATACATTACATAGTAACAATAGCTAACATGTATTACACATATTTTAAGGCACAGAAGATGTTTAGCTATTCACCTATTTAATCCTTATAAAATATTTTGGATCTAAAAGTAACTTTCCTCCTCTGAAAACCTCCTAAGTCAGAAAATGAATTAAGTTTTTTAAATCTCTCCTCAAGGTCATGATGGAATTGTTAGGCCCCTTTCTGCACCAGGGCAACCTGTTAGAACGAATTAGCTGATAATTGTCCTGACTCACACCATCACTTTCATAAAACATGTGGCTTTAACAGAAGCTTATGTAAGACGTTTCCTATCAGAATTTAAAACTTAAAGTCAAAAAAAGCCCCTTTCTCTCCAAATTCCTTTTAAACAATCTCTAGGACTTGAACTTGAGGTAGAATGTAAGGAACACTTATGTCTCATTACTGATTTTCTAAATTATCTCTGGTCATGTCTTCCATTTCCTTGTCCCTCAATCATGGCCTCATAATAATTCTCTATTATTTTTTGTTGCTTTCTTTTATGTAGGGATTTCTGTGAATGTCTATTCTTTCTGATACCAGGCCTATGACTTATCTTAAATCATCAATTTCACTTAGAGCAGTATCGTCTCTCTAGTATCCACCTCTCTGTAGGGGATATTTGGTAATATGAGATGGCTTTTGAGTTGTTGTCACAGCAACTGGTACAAAATACTGGTATTTTTATGCAGTATCCAGGAATACAATTCGTTGTTTAGTAATAAAATTGTTGCCAACAAAAAAGACTGCTTTTCCCAAAATGCTAGCAGTGCACATATTTAAATACTCAGGTCAAAATGATGAAGAGGGTGCGGGATGGAAAGCAGCTTAATATGACTGAATATACATTCATCATCATAAAGTGCTCAACAGCATTATACTGTTAATGAATCAATGCTACTTTCCTGTTTAAAATAACCCACTGGCTCTTCATAACCCAGGCTCTAATATCTGCTCACCCTCAATTAGCAGAATGTCTCACTTGCTCTTCATACTTGGCATCCTAAACTCACAATACCTCAAATACGTCAAGCTCTTCCAAAGACTGACTATTTTGGCACTGTTTGTTTTTTCAACTTAAGAGTATTCACTTTAACATTATATTAAACTTGTAAGGGCTTACATAGGTCTAAGTATCAAATCACCTGTGAAAAATGCTGTGAACTGTTCAGGGTGACTTTGAGATTTCTTCTTCTGAATAGGGGAGGATTGACAATATTATCATTGGATCTCTTTCCATTGATTATACGTATTGGTTTACATGTGAAATTCTTCCTCTAGAGATTTGTGAATTCTTTAAAGACAGTTGGTTTAATCTATATTTCCTTAATATTTAACAAAGAATATAATCTATAATATATTTTTCAAGAAATACTTGTCCCAAAAGTAAATTATAAAAATATGAGGAGATCTTTTTTGTCTAGATAAGATGGTTCTTGTTCTTCCTCTTCATGTAAATACAATGATAGGTCCTGGAAACCGCGCAACAAACAGCCAAATAAGAACTTGAGAAGGTAGAAAGCGGGAAATGAACTGGCTTGAAACCCCAGGACCAAGAGAGCATCACAGCAACTGGCTGTCTTACATCCTGCCATTCAACAGAACAACGTGATCCATACCTGGCATTTCCCACCCTCCAACCTAGCAATGGAACACAGCCCACAGAAGCTCATGCCTGCGCCAGACTAGCAGAAGCTCTAACAATACAAAGTAGTATGGCATCAATGTCAAGAAGGATAAACAGATAGTTCCACAAACAAATAAAAACAAATAGAAAACAAATAATACAATGGTAGACTTAAGTACTATAATATCAGTAATTACCTTAATGTAAATACACCCATCAATAGCAGACTGACAAAATTAGTTTAAAAAAATGTGATGCAACCATATGCTGTTTGCAATACATTCACTTTGTACTCAGTAACATAAAGATGTTAAGTAAAAGCATGAAAATATATACCCTAAAAAATTAACCAATAAGTGAAGAACTAGTCATATTAATGCCTGGTGAAGTACATATTAGAGTCAAGAAAATTACTCTTAACACACAGAAATTCATAGTGAAAAAAGAGTCAATCCCTCAAGAAGACATGACCATCTTAACTGGATGCATTAAACAGCCCAGCCTGAAAATACATAAAGCAAAACTTTGTAGTGGTTAAAGGAGAACTAGAAATACCCACAATTATAATTCAGGGCTTTAATACCACCCAACTGATAGATGCACTAAATGGAAAAACAGCAAAGAATCAGAAGATCAGAGCAACAAAATCAATTCACAGGTTCTAATTGGCACATGTAGAGCTCTTCACCCCCAAAAGCAGCAGACACGGAGCATTCATGAGGAGATTATATTCTGGTTTATAAGACAAATCTCAACAAATTTGTATTGATTGAAATTCTTCAGAGTTTGTCCTCTGGGCCAAGTGGCATCAACCAAAAATTTATTAAAGAAACACAAACAGTAAAATTTTTAAACATGTGTAATGTAAATATCATACTTTTTTTTTTTTTTGAGACCAAGTTTTGCTGTTGTTGCCCAGGCTGGAGTGCAGTGGCATGATCTCAGCTCACGTCACCCTCCACCTCCTGGATTCAAGCGATTCTCCTACCTCAGCCTTTTGAGTAGCTGGGATTACAGGCATGCACTACCGCACCCAGCTAATTTTTTGTATTTTTAGCGGAGACGGGGTTTCATCAGTTGGCCAGGCTGGTCTTGAACTTCTGACTTCAGGTGATCAGCTGCCTCTGCCTCCCAAAGCGCAAAGATTACAAGTGTGAGCCACCACATTTGGTTGTAAATCTTATACTTCTAAATAAGCAATGAGTTCAAGAGGAAGTCTCAAAAAAAAAAGAAAAGAAAGAAAAACCCTAGAACTAAAGAAACATAAAAATACGCTATATCAGAATATGTACAATATGGCTAAAGTAGGACTGTGAGGAAAATGGTATCACTGAATGAACACAGTACAACAAAGAAAGGTCGTAAATCTGCGTTTAGACCTCAAAGACCTAGAAAATGAAGAGCAAATAGAGCTCAAAGAAGGTACAAAGATCAGAGTAGAAAAAAATAAAATTGTGAATAGGAAAACAATAGGAAAAAGCAATGAAATAAAAAGTTTGGACTTGAGAAAAATTAGGCACCTATATAGTGTAAATTGTATCTCTTAAGTACTTACTTACATTTCTTACTTCTCTTTTACCCTTCCATCCTTATGGGTCTCTAGTGCCTATTATTTTCCACTCTATATCCGTATGTACACACAATTTATCTCCCATTTATAAGTGTGACCATGTACTATTTGACTTTCTGTTTCTGAGTTATTTTACTTAAGGTAAGGGTCTCCAGTTCCATCCATGTTGGTGTAAAACACATGACTTCATTCTTTATGGCTGAATAGTATTCTATTTCATAAAGAATAATGTGATATATATATGCCACATTTATATATAGATGTATATATATGTATATATATAGATATATATAATTTTTGTATATATGTACACATTCAATTCCATATAGATTCATACAGTCTATTGATGAATACTTAGGTTGATTTCAAACCTTTGCTATTGTGAGTCATGCTGCAATAAACATATGAGTGTATGCATCTTTTTAGGTTTTTGATGTAATGATTTATTTTCCTTTAAGTAAATACCAAGCAGTGGAATTGTTAGATGGAATGGTAATTTTACTTTTAGTTCTTTGGGAAACTTCCATACTGTTTTCCATAGTATAATTTACATTCTCATCAACAGTATATAAGCATTCACTTTTTAATAATAACCATCCTAACTGATGTAAGATGATATCTCATTGTGCTATTAATTTGCATTTCTCTGATGGTCAATGATATTGAGCATTTTTTCATATGTTTATTGTCCAGAAATAGACTCACAAAAATATGACCAAATTATTTTTGACTAAAGAATAAAAGACATCAATAGAAGAAATATAGACCTTTAAGCAAATAGTTTGGAAACAAACATTTATAGGCAATAAATAAATAAATAGCATTGGCCTAAACCTCATGCAATATAAAAACATTAACTCAAAATGGATTGCAGACTTAAACACAAAGTTATAATATGTTTAAAAACAACTTTAGGAGAAAATCTTTGAATTCTATCTCTGTATAAATAATTTTTAGGCTTAACAGTAAAATAGTGATCTACAACAGAAAATCTTGATAAATCAAGCACTACCAAAACAGGTGACATTTTCTGTGCAAGAAAAACTGTTAACTGAATAAAAAGACAAGCTACAGACCTGGAGAAAAACATTTAAAAATCACATATCTAGTGAAGAAATGGTATTTAGAATATACAAAGAACCTCCAAATCTAAGTATTAATAAAACATCACTTAAAAATGAGCAAAAAACACTAACATATATTTCACTGAGAACATAGCAATTATATGTAAGTGTGTGAAAAGATATTCAACATAATTAATTATAAGTAAAATACAAATTAAGGCCATAATATGTGTTTGTGTGTACATGTACACTTAGTTTGGCACCATTTTACTACCTGTGTACATTCATGCATCCACCACCGCAGTCATGATGGACGAGTTTCAAAGCCACGAAGATCCTTGGTGTTGCTTCTTATAACCACACCTACCTACCTCTTGCTCTCCCCACTACTCTCACATCCTTAATTATTTAAACCACTGATTTGTCCTCCATTTCTAAAGTTTGTCATTTCATAAATGCTTAATCCATGGAACCATGTAATGTAAGATCTTAACGTAAGAGCACATTGATACATCAATATAAACCTATAGGAATAATTAAAGTAAAAGATTGTGACAATACGAAATGCTAGTAAACATGTGGAGAAATTGAATTATTCCTATATTGCTGGCAGGGTTTTAAAATGGCACTGCTACTCTGGAAAGAGGTTTGGTAGCTTATAAAACCATACATGTAATTGTCATAGAACTCAGCATTTGAACTCAGGTGTTTATTTAAGAGAAAGAAAAATGTATTCTCAAAGAAAAACTTGTATATGAGTAAGGACAACAGCTTATTTCATAATTTTCATTGGAAACAGCTCAATTGTCTTAACAAGTGAATGGTTTTGCAAACCAAAGTGTATACATACCGCAGAATACAAATCAGCAATGAAAAGAATTAACCTTTGATACACACACAATGTGGATGTATCTTCAGTAAATTATACTGAATGACAAAAACCAAATCTAAAAGATCTTACATTACCTGGTTCCATTGATAAATCCTTTATGAAAGGACAAATTTTGGAAATGGATGACAGTTTACCGGTTTAAATAATTAAGGAAGTGAGCGTAGTGCGGAGAGCATGAAATCGGTAGGTCTGGTTATAAGAAGCAACGTAAGGGATCCTTGTGGCTTTGACATGCTTCCATCTTGACTGCAGTGGTGGATACATGAACTACACAGGTAGCAAATTGGTGCTGTAATTAACATACATGCATACATATATATACACACATATGCATGTGTGTAGGCAAGCAGAAGCCTGGAAAGGTTCAGAACAAGACCTTAGATTGTATCCACATCAATGTCTATATTTGGGTTGTCATATTATATCATCGTTTTTCAAATGTTGCTATTGGGGAAACCAAAACAAAGTATACACAGAACCTCTCTGTATTATGTCTTACAACTTTATATGAATCTATAATTACATCAAATGTTTTAATTAAAGAGTAGATAAAAAGATTTTATTGATTGTTGATTATATTATAGCCTCACCTCTCCCTTTGCTTCTCCTGTTTATCTTATATCTGCTTATCAGTGCCTACAAAGTTTTCATTGCAGAACAGCAGATTCTTTTCTTTAAAAATTGCCAAAATATTAGTAATATTTTAAGATAGTGGAAGTAAACGTGAAGTTAGTGGTGAATAACAACAGCTTAAGAAAAGACTCAGTTTCAGAAGAAAAACATGCCAAGAAGAAATGGGTAAAGTTGAGATTAGAATTAAACTTAAGGTAGAGCCATAGATGACTAAAACAAAGGGAAAGCAAGATACACACACACGCACAAACATGCACACACACACGCACAAACATGCACACACACACACAAACATGCACACACATATGTATTTATGTAGTGTTATATATGCACACACAAACACATATATGTAGCAGTATAAATGTATGTAATATACACATGAGCTGAATATAATCACGTTTAAATACCACTGTAGATAATTTCCTAAATAAGCAATTTATTTATTTTTAAAAGTACATGTATGTATGTTTAATTGTCAAAGGAAATAAATTATAAATGTAGAAGGAATTCATTTTATAGTTTTTCATTACTTTAGAAATTATACAGTCTAAAAATCAACTAATCATCAGAGTATGAGGAGCAACCGCCATAGAGATTATATGAGAGGAATCTAGAGACACTTCTCAACGATTTGGAAATAAGTTAAATAGGATTTATCTTATCAGAGGCAAATTACAATCACTGAATGTAGAGGCAGAAAAAATACTAAAAACTTTAGTGCTTCTCAAATGTTTCATCAAAGCAACCGTAGTTCAAGAGAAGGATTAACCCTCAGAAAATCTGAACAAAAAGGGTTTGACTGATGCATGTAACATATTTCTGGAGTCTCAGTTTTTAGAGATGTGTTTGAAATGTTTATTTTTTTCTGTGATATATTTATGAAAACACAGTAATATTATATATCCCTCTGATCCATCCTGTAAAAGTTTTGAGTCAGGGACTCAAAGAGTTTATTATAAGGCTTCTGGTACCCCTGTTTGAGGAGCCAAAGGGAGGCACTTCAGAGGAGGTTTGATCTCGTATCTTAACATTTAAGAAACAATATAGATATAGCAGTGATTCCTTTCAAGCATGTCCAGAGCAGTCAGTGACTTGAGTAATAATTCAAAATATTATCATCCTGTTGGCCAGATCATTCTAGTATGGAAAATGATGGATTAGATAGATTTCTTCAACCTAATTATTTAGGGTATTCTTATTATGACTCACTGACAGCCAAGCAAATGTCAGATTTTATTTTTTTCCACAAACACATAACTACAAAAGTGAAAGAGTCATCTAAAGTAATGTATATAGATGTATATAAGGCATATAAAGTTATGCATATAAAATAAGAAAAATAGCATTCTGTGTATATCTGTCTATGTTTTGCTTATAGTGCATAACTCATGTGAATTTGATTCATTCTCTAAGACAAAAAATCCCCCTTTTTCTTTTCACAGACCTGTAAATTCTAGACCATTAATCCTTCTGTCAGTACTACACAGTGAGGCCTGACTTAGTAGTCAGCTACACCTGGGAACTCCATGGACTTTGTCGCTCTTCTAATCAATCTTCTGCAAAGCCAATAGAAGTGTCACTGGCTTTAGAATCTGAAATCTTCAGGCTTTCATTTTATAGTAGATGGGAGAAGAAAACATTTTTTGAAGAGATGCAAAAATTGCCTAAGAGTTTTCATTAGAAGAGAATCAGAAAGGGGGGGGGGAGAGAGAGAGGGAGAGAGAGGGAGAGTGAGAGAGGGAGAGAGAGAAATGATAGGTATATAGGAGAACAACAATAACAAAAAAACAACATTAGATAAAGAAATCTAAGAGGAAAATCGGAAAAACACAGATATTCACCAATTAGAGGGCTAGATGATGATTTGTCAATACAACAAAATACGATTGTATTATTAAAATATGGCTAACCTATAAGTAATAATATATACAGAGATCCAAGATACATTGTTAGCATAACTGTAAACTATAAGTCAGAATTTATGGGCTGACCTCATTTCACTTCACAAACATGCACACACAAAAGCACACATATTTTTAATAATGTATATACATATTTTTAATAAGATGCATGACTTACCTCATTAAACAAAACAAACACAAAACAGGAGAACTTTTAGATAAAGAAAGCTTTTTGTATTTATTTTTTAAACATCATTTCTATCCATAATTGCAAAATTAAACTTGTTTAATTTTTTTCAGCATATGTTCACTGCTTAGCAAGGCCTGGACTCGGGCTAGGGATTCAATAAAAAACAGAAATAGGTATCATCGCAGTAAGTCGTATATACTGAATGGCTTATTCATGAACAGTTCTTAAAATGAACTGTGCCTTGAAATGATCACCCCACATTCAGTATGGAGAAGAGTGTTGACTGATGAAAGAAAAGATGTGGACAGACCCCTGGAATGTTTCACATGAAAGGTAATGGTCACTTGTACTGGCATGGTGGTAGTAGAAACAGGACATGTTCAGGAACTGAGGTAGCACTAATAATATTAGTGCTGAATTGCTGGTAAGATGGTAGAAGGTACCCTCTAGCATAATATTGAGTTTTTTTCTTCCTGAATTAATTGTGGAAATACGCACTAACTTGTAAAACGGTGAGAGTAAAACCAACTTGAAGAGCAAAAAATATAGTTGTAGACAGCAACACTGATTCGGCAGTGTTTGAAGAAATGTTATTTGAATATCAAGTAAGCAGATATTTGAATCTGAAGTTTACAGGGCAAGGTAGGTCTGTTATCAACATGTAGATAATCATGAAACTACAAATAGGGATGAAATTGCCAAAGGGTAGAACATGAATTGAAAATAGATGATAAGAACAGCTGATTATTAGAGACCTCCAGCATTTATTAGCTGAACATGGGAGATAAGCCCATAAAAGATGTTCATGAAGGAAAGCAAAAAATATGGTAAAAAAGCTACATCATTAATATTTTGCTTTTAACTCTATGGTTAAACCATTCCTATAGATTCTCTTTTGTGCTGTGGAAACCGCCTTGAAATAATTTAGTGGCCTAAAATAACATGTATTATTTTTATCATGGTTTTATGAATGGATTGAGGCTAGCTAGGTTTTTGCTTGTATCTCTCATGTGGGGTGAGTCAGATGGCAGCTGGGGTTGAAGACACCCAAGAGCTTGACTGCTCGCTCACTTGCCTAAAAGTTAAATTTGGATGTTTTCTCAAAGCTTTGAAAGCTTTTCATCACTGTACCTATACTTGGCATGAAAAAAGAGTATAACAAGAGTGAGCATTCTATGAAAGTGAACAGAAACTGACTAGTAATCATAATGCCTGGGGATGAAAGATGCATAGTATTAATCTTGCCATATTCTGTTGTTCAAAGATGACATAGGCTACTCCAGATTCAAGAGGGTGGAAATAGAAAAATAAACTCCGCTTCTTGGTAGTACAGTGACAGATTTTGTAGCTATCTTTAACCAAGAACAGATAAAATAAACAGAGGTTTCAAAGATGAGGGTATGATGCTCTGAAATCAAACTGAGAAGTCCCAAGTTAAAACAATAACAAATAATGGCCACTGGGCCTACTTATCCTCACCTCAGTCTATTTTTCTTGTCAAATCAATTATATACAGCTTTTCATCTCATTTAAAACAAAGCAGAAATTAAAAGGAGAAAAAAATGAAAGCACTATACTCACTCTCTGTATTACATTTTTGACGTCATGCAGCTCAGTTCCATCTGGAACCTTTTCCAAAATGAGCAAGTATAGAAATAATGTCATACCATTCAAATTAAACGTTATTTCTTTTTTAAATATAAAACAAAATAATTTATCTCTATTTAAATATACAAGTGCAAAACAAAGTTGAAATTCTCCCCCCAAAAAGACCTTTAGAAGCACATTTTAATAACTAAATCAGAGAATGATGTAAATGCATATCTTAAATATGTTTTATCAAAATTGGAACACCAAGAAACAAACAAAGATATATTTATTGGATGAAATTTCAGATCAGAGCTTTACTCATCAAATATTTTATGCAAATAAAGTACAAGATTACTAGAAATAGTAAATGGCTCTTAATTCATTTTAAGGGACTGCTTTTTTTAAAGGTAAGTGTGTTTCCTACTCATCCATAAATTGTTTTAATAAATAAAATAAAATTAATTTATTTACGAAATAGGGCTAAACAGTCACTAAGATACAAGAGCGTCGTATAATGCAATAATACTGCTGCAGAGAGCATAAGAAATATCAATACATTAAAGGAGGAATCAGTCTGGAATACCATCACAAAAAGTGGCAAAATTCAAGAAATCATTTACAATTGTCAAAACTAGATAACAGGAAGACAAACAATATTGGACTTTTAAACCTAGAAACTTGCAGATGAATTTGTAGTTGGGATAAAAGGCAGGCAGTAATGTAGGAGGGATAAAGCACAACACTGGAATCACATTACGCGCCTATGCTAAGACAAGAACTCTGAAAAATGACAGGTGTGAATTGCCATCAAGTATTTCAGGGCGTAATAATAAATAATTCATTTCTGAACTTTTGAAACATGTGGAGGGAAATCAATAAACAAGAATTCCTTGAGATCTGAGTCTGTAAAATAAAACATTTATTCTATTTGGAATGACTCAATTTTTTACACGTAACCTAATGCATTTGTCTTTGTCTTACATATGTATGTATCACATTCATCAAGTGCAGATACCAATGTGAATCACAACAGCCATATAAACACTAGGCAGTGATTGGATTTAACTTCACATTCTCCAAAGCAGTTGATTGACACATTTTTAGGTCTTTGGGTGTTTATGTCCCTGCCTCTTTTAAAATAATTGCACATAGGCAGTGCACTGTCATCATATATAGTAATTTAGAAAGTGACAAGTATTCTCAGGTGACAGCTTTCAGACAAGTAAAAAGTGTGAACAAGTAAAAAAAAAATGCTTCAATAGACATACAAACTTAAAAGTTTTATTTTAATGTATTTAATCTACACACTAGTAATATAGATTATAAAATATTATATATGGTAATATAAAATACAATTTATGCAAACCGCAGGGTATCTCCTACCTATTTAAATACATGCCTATACATTTTGAGATATTTGATATTAGTTAAAACATGAAGTTACCTTGCTTTAGTTCTAGTGACTCATCAATAAGTAGCCAAGCAAAATCTTATCTTGCCTTGGTGGATCAAAGGTTAATATTTTCTAAAACAATTTTTTAAATTGAGATCTATCTTTCATACCACAAAATTCAACAATTTTATGAGTGTAGTTTGATGAATTTATGCACGTGGGACTCAAATCAATTTATACAGTACGTCATAAGCCCCTGCTCCCTGTTTCAAATGTTTCAAATAACCCTGGAGCCGTTATTCTGACTTCTGTCAGTGCAGCTTACTTTGCCTATTTTTGAACTTCACAAAATGGAATCAATACATATGTTCTTCTCTGTGTTAAACTTGTTATTGTTAAAGAAAATGTCCGTGAGATATATCATATTATTGTGTTTATCAGTAGTCCATTCGTTATTATTGTGTCATTTTCCATTGAATTAATGTGCTGCTCATTATTTTCAGTTTCTTACTGATAGATTTTTGGGCTGTTGCTAGTTTTCAATAGATAGTTCATGAAAGAAGATATATGGAAGTTACATAAACACAAAAGATATGTCAACATAGTTTATTAGAAAAATGTAATTTAAGTAACATAATGATAGCACTATACATCTGTTAGAATGGCTAAAATTAACTGACAACACCAAATATTAGCAAGGATGTAGAGCAATCGAAACTCAGATGCACTGCTGCTGAAAATGAAAACTGGTAGATAACTTTGAAAAACATTTTGAAAGATTCTTAAAACTTAATTATACATCTACTATATGATCCAGCCATTCCATTCTTCAGTAGATAAATGAAAGCAGATGTCCATGCAGACGTTTACATAAATGTAAATAACAATGTGTAATAGCCAAAAATTGGAAACAAACTAAATTCCAATGAGTAGGTGAATGGAAAAACAAACTCTTGTGTATGCATACAATGGCATATTATGCAGCAATGAAAAGTGATGGGCTATTAATAAACTCACACTATTGACTGATGTCCAAATAATTATACTGACTAAAAGAAGCTGGAACAAAATTTGTGCATACTGCATGATTTCATTTATATAACATTTTAGGAAATTCCAACAAATGTATTGTATTATAAAATAACAGTCATTGGTGTATGAGGAGCAGAGAGGAGAGGAAGAGAGGAATGACCAGAAAAAGCCTATGGATACCTTAATTTCCTTGAATTTGTTGATTATTTCACACTGTGTGCATTGTCAAAATATATCAAGCCATACACACTTATATGTGTGTGGTTTATTGTGTTAATTACCTCAAAATACTATTAAAATAAAAAGTTTCATTTACATCAGTAATGTGAAAGATTTCCAGTTACTCTACCTCCCTTCCAGCATTTGATATTGTCAGTTTTTACATTTAGTTTCTCTCATTCTAGCTGTATTTTAATTTCCTTGAAAAATAATGTTATTTAGCATGGATTCCTATGCTATTGTCATATGTTTACTCTTTTTGAACTACCTGTTAATGCTCACCAGCTAAAGATCTCCAGGTGCACATCTGTCATTAATCAGATGTGAATTTTTTACTTGCTGTAGTAAGGCAAACATCATGGGAAATCATGAGGCTTCTTTTTTTTTTTTTTTTTTTTGAGATGAAGCCTTGCTCTGTCACCAGGTTGGAGTGCAGTGGCACAATCTCAGCTCACCGCAACCTCTGTCTCCCGAGTTCAAGCGATTCTCCAGTCTCGCCCTCCTGAGTAGCTGAGATTGCAGGCGCGTGCCACCACGTCAGGCTAATTTTTGTATTTTAGTAGAGACGGGGTTTCACCATGTTGACCAGGATGGTCTTGATCTCTTGACCTCGTGATTCACCCGCCTCGGCCTCCGAAAGTGCTGAAATTCAGGCATGAGCCACCGTGTCCGGCTGAGGCATCAAAATCAAAGAGTTCGAGGAAAGATTTACCATAGGGCTTGGACCTGAGTTCGTATTTAAGGAAATAGGGTTTTCCCTGGATTAGGTGTTATTAGAAAGCAAGAGCAACTCAGCAGTCTGGTCTGCTGAAATTTTTTATGCAGGACATGGGAACAATGGAGTGTGGCTAAACCTCTAATTGGTAAACGATCAGCAGGGATTCGTGGTAGCTGACAGAGGAGAGTGTATTTCAGTTTTCCTGGCTTGCATTGCTTTATTGTTTCTCTCTGTGCTCGGATATGATTATGGAGAAGCTTGTCCTTGTTCCACTTCCTTGCTGTCATAGAGTGAACTGATGGGATATTACGTTCGGTGAAATTGTTTATGTTTCACAGGAGAAACCTAGCTAATGGTGCTGAGATTCCCACCAATAGACAGCTGTCAACTTATCATGGCTGCTGCATGCTTAGGATGTATTTTGCCAATTTTAAATCGGAGTGCTTCTCTTTTGTATGATGATTTGTAGGCAGTCTTTTAAAATTCTGCATATGAGAACTTAGTGCTTGATAAACCTATTCCTATCTGTATCTATCTACTCTATATCGATTGACTCTTTCTATCTAGAAAGATTTCTCCCTTTACTCAGTATGTTTTACCTGAGAACAGATAGTCTTAATGAAATCTACTTTATTAATCACTTATCTTTTAGTTATAGTTCTTTTTGTATCCTTTGAGATTTTGGGTTTTGCCTATTCTGGGGTCACTATGATAATTTCTATATTTTATTCTATTTTTAATTCTATTGTTTTATTTTCTCACTCAGAGTTATAATCCTGATATAATTGATTTTGACCATATATGAGACAGGAGTCGAAGATTTTCTTTCATTCACTAAAACATTTAATGGTCAACCTCATTTGAGGCAATTACATAGGTAATGATGAAAAAGACATAATTCATACTCAATTTAGCTAGACTGTGGTTGCTCCCAAATGTCTGTAAGTGAAATGTCTGCATTTGAAACAAGCCCGCTCTGGGTGAAATGTCACACAGCACCCTGTTCATAAAACTAACTTTTTTGATGCTCAGTAAATATGGAGTAGGTTTATATGAGAATATGTTGTCTTTGCTGCTAGTATTTTTGAAAATAAGTTAGACTATCATTTCATAGAAAGCTTTGAAACAGATTTGCCTTGTTAGACATGTGGCATAATCTTTCCCTTCTCAAAAGTGAGAAAATGTGAGCTTTAATAGAAGTGTCAAAGTTCAGGAATTTTCTCTCTGCGTTTTTAAACAGAAACTGTGATCATGTAATATTATTTATCCATACAAAAAAGAAAGTCCTGTCTTTTGCAACAACAGGGGTGATGCTTATGGCTGACGAACTGAGTCAGACAAAGAAAGACAAATGCCATGTGACTTCATTTATATGTGGCATCTAAAAAGTTGAGCTCAGAAGCAGAGAATAAAATGGTGGTAATCGGAGGTCGTGAGCTGGGGGAACTGAGGAGATATTGGTCGAAGGGTACATACTTTCATTTGTAAGATGAATAAGTTCTGGGAATCTAGTATGCAGCATAGTGACTATAATTAAGTAAAATGTGTTAAGATGGTGGATTTTAAATGTTCTTACAATACACACACAAAAGATTATTATGTTGGGTGGTAGATAAATCTATTCATCAATGCCATCCACAAATTAGCTGGTTCATGATAGTCATAGATATGTGTGTGTGTATGTATACACATATAAAACACCACTTTGTACATGATAAACATCTTTGTCTATCATACCAAAGCAAAACTTGACTAAAAGTCAAGGAATAATTTTTTTCCTGCAATATATATATATACAAAATATATTTTTTAAATGGAATAGATAATAAAAATGACTAAAACTCAATTGTTAAACAGCTCTCTGATAAAATGATAATAATCAACTATGAAAACATTCTTGCTATAATCAAATATTAGGTGACTTTCAGTCAATTGTATATGAAATCAGTGTGATTGGTTATTATCATTTCAAAACGTTACATTTTTACATAAAAGCTGAATTAGTTATTGTTATACTGGAATTACTTTCAACAATTTATATCAGTCCATAGCAGCAAAAGTGTTTTTATGCTATCATTTACAAAGGCATTTTTAATAGAAATAGATATTGAAATGGTCAATTCTTATGTAAAAGTTTTACTTGCTAATTACAACTTTAGCGTTGCATTAAAAAAAATCTCTGATGTTACCTTGACAACATAGAACATTCTGCATACTGGCAGTGAAATAATGAACGCAAATCAAAAAAATTGAATGCCTAAAAATAAAATCAAATAAAATAGCAAGCTTAAGTTTAGACCCTGTGATTTTCTTACATAGTATATGGATTTGTAGCTTATTATTTGGCTTTACAGCAGACAGAAATGTTTAAATAACCTATGGCTTTTATTACAAAGCAGATTTCTCCTATCTCAAAACAAATAATTTAGGAAGAATTTATTATGAATCAATAGGGCAACATTCCCTCTAGTTCATTCCACTTGTTATTACGCTTTCTTTAAAAGTGCCAAAGAAGGAATTTAAATTTATCACTGCTCATTAAACTTGTAAAAGCCCGTGTTAATTGGATGTCAACTTTTTTTACTCACATGCTTGCTGACATTAAGGGGCATTTGATTTAAATGCAACCTAAAGAATATGAAGAATATTTACAATAGTTACTAGCTTGTAGGGAAATAATATACAGGTCCCATCTCCATTAAACCACAAATACTCAGCATGCAATAAAAGAAGCAATCACTTTTTAAAGAACAGCAAGAAGACACATTTCTTTATTTAATTAAAAGTTATGAGTGTAAACTATCAAGATCTGCAAAGAAACGAATGGACGGTACTTAGAAATGTATTAGTACCAGAATGTTATAGAAAATCTCATATCGGGCCGGGTGCAGCAGCTCAGGCCTATAATCCTAGGATTTTGGGAGGCCAAGACGGGCAGATCACAAGGTCAGAAGTTTGAGACCAGCCTGGCCAATACGGTGAAACCCCTTCTCTACTAAAAATACAAAAATTAGCTGAGTGTGGTGGTGGGTGCCTGTAATCCCAATTACTCAGTAGGCTGAGGCAGGGGAATTGCTTACACTTGGGAGGTGGAGGTTCCAGCAAGCTGAGATCAGACTATTGCACTCCAATCTGGGTGACAGAGTGAGACTCCAACTAAAAAAAAACCAGAAAGTTTATGTCAGTTTTCATAATCTGTTTATGTTAGATTAAGAGAACAGAAATTACAAATCATAATACATATACATACACAACATTTTAACATGTAGGTACAAAAATGTTTAATTTTTCAATATTTTGAAAATCTATTGCCCTCCATAAGAACTCATTAATGCTTTGTATCATTAATACTTTGTAATTCCATAGAGAGTTTTAAAGACAAGTATCACATACTTGTTTTGACAGCCATGGAAAAAAGTGGTTCAGAAACTGACTCCATCCTGGCCACTCCCCCTCATTAAAAAAAATAAATGAAGAATTCAATTCAATGGGAATTACTTTGGGAGATAGAAGCAGTTTATACACATTGTAGATTCTAGTACAGCCTAGAAATTCTATAACATCAGCGGCCTGGCTACTACCATAAACCTGTAAAGCTGACAGAAATTAGATGAGACAGAGGAAGAAGAGCAAAGATCTGCCGCTAACTGGAGAGTGAATTTTCACTACAAGTCATTCAAATGTACCTTTATTTTAAAATTTTTATTAATGTGTAAGTGTAGAGAGTTGAACAATTCCATAAATTGAATAGTCAGATAACCAGCATCTGGATTAGGAAACAGGATATTATCAAAACCCCAGAGTCCATCTGGAACTTTTCTTCAGTCGCTAGTGCACCCTTCCCAAATGCAATCCCTAGCCTGGCTTCCAATACCATATTTTATTACTGAATGTTAATCAAATGGATGTAACATATCTTATATGAACTGTTGTGTACCTGACTTCCTTCGATCAGTAGAATGCTTATTGGATTTGTCCATATTAACTCATAGTAATCTGTTCATTCTCATCTCTATATATTATTCCAATATGTGAATGTACAATAATTTATTTTTATGTATCTCTTTATAGTCAACTGACATCTTGGTAGTGTTCACTTTGGAGCTATTGAGAATAATTATCATGGGCAAAAGTAGACTGGTCAATATCTTTTGGTAAAAACGTGTATGCATTTCTTCTGAAGATAAACGTTGAAATGGGATTCTTAGCATACCTATGGTCAATATCTTTTAATAATTATCATGAGCAAGAGTAGACTGGTGAATATCTTTTGGTAAAAATGTGTATACATTTCTTCTGAAGATAAACATTGAAATGGGATTCTTAGCACGCCTATGTGTTCAGTGTAAGTCTATACATTGAATGGTTTCCCAGTGGTTATACCAAATTATGACCATATCAGAAATGAATAAGAAGAATAGTTGTTTTTTACCCTGGCCAACATTTTTCACTTAAAAAATTATAATAGTTGCCTAGTGGAATCAATTTACATTTTCATGCAGACTAACAGTAACTTTTCATGTTTTTATCAGCCATTTGGTTATTCTCTTTGAAGAAAGACATTTATCAGTTTTTCTCTTTGTTAGTCTGTCATCTTCTTATTGATTTTTGAGGTGTGCTATATATATTCCAGATACAAATATTTTTGTATGTAAGGACTGGTAATGTTTTATCTGACTTTGAATCTTGATTTTTTGTTCCTTTAGTGTAATCTTTTGATTATACATTTTGTCTATAGAGTTTAATTTAACTCTTTTATGGTAAGCAATTTCAGTGACCTTTTAATAAATTATTGATTTTTCAAAAATAAAGATGTTCTATTTTCTCTTAAAGGTATTTTTGTGTCAATGTTTACTTTTATTTGATATTTATAATCTGATATTTACTGTATGACATAGAATTAAATATTTGTTTTTATCTTATATCCAATAGATACAATTACACTTTATTACAGTGATGCCTTTGTCATAAATCCAGTGCCCATATATATGTAGGTCTGTTTCTGGATTCTATTTGTTACTCTGGTCTTGACTCCTATCCTTGTGCCCACATTCCACTATCTACTTTACTCTAGGATTATTCTTATAAAACCTGTTTCTTTTGTTGGCAGTCATTTCCATGAATATACATACATAAAGAACAAGGAAATAACCCTTCGTAGAATATTTTGGATGAAAGTAGCGGCATTCATATAGTTGTGTTGATTATAATAATCACTCTCAGATTAATGCACAACAAAATGTCATAGTGCATGAAATATAAAGTGACTACCACATCTAAAACCCACTAGCAGAATGCTGAAAAGAGCTGAAAGCATGTCACATAATGCTATGCTCATGTACAAGGCAAATAAAACTAATAGGAGAGAAGTGACGTGTACAGAGTAAGTATTTTTAAAATGAGTGGAATAATCAAAGCACAATTAAACTTATAACACTTCAGGAAGAAAGTGGAATGTTGTAGCTGCAGAGGTTTATGGCACGAATTCTCATATGGTTATTCTGAAGTAATATACAAATGGTCAATTTTATGAAAACAATCTGCTATTTAGTAGTAACAAAAGAAAAATACTTTACACAACGAATTTTGTTAATTCAGATATCACTGAGTTGAGGTACAGACATTAGCAGGTTAAATGTAAGTATAATCAGTGGTTCAGTCCTTAAAACCAGCTATGAAACATAAAAAAGAACAAGAAAAAGATATATAATATATATCCTCACAGGGTCAACTTAAGATAGTTAATATTTTTTCAAAGAATCCAGTTAGAAAATAATCAGCAGAACTTAATCACCTTTTACCTCAAGATAATGCAAGAAGGATTAGAGAAAAAAAAAAGAGAAGTTAAATGGATGGATTATTTCTCTTTATCTCAAATTGCTGTCTCTGCTCTTCCTTTTAACCAGACTGTTGAAATAATCTAGAAAAAATGCTTCATTCAAATATTATTTCCACTGTGGTATATATAAATGTATACACCACTAAACAAAATGCTTCACAAAGAGGTAATACAGTGACGAAAGACCAAAAGTAGAGCATACACCACCTGAGAAAACAAAATCTGACCGTGCACCATGCTCCCTCTCCTTTCCCAGGCAATTTAATGAAAGAAAATTGTGACTTCATCTCATCTCTTTTGATTCCATTAACTTTCTCAATCCCCTCTCTTTCTGTAGTCTTCCAATATTTTCACATACATCTAAATCCCATTTTGGTCTAAGTCATTCAACAGCCTTGTCACTTCATGCCACTCTAAAGGCACAAGGAGAAATAGCAAGAGACCTGTAGTTTACCATATAACAATTGTCCCTCCAATTATTATGTGTCTCACTTCTGTTCTCACCTGTTTTCTTTCACTAAAGTCTATTAGGTGAATACCACCCCTCAAAACCATGCCCCTCCTACATAACCTCTATTGTTTTCTGCAGATACTCAAACATCTTTTTCTCAGAGGAATCATTTTGAAATCCTTTTGCGAGGGGTGTGTGTACATGTGCATGCAGTGTGTGTGAATTCCATGTATATGCATGTGTATTGTGATATTTATTTTATGTCACATACAAAACACATAAATACATATATATATCTAAATCCTACAAAGTGTTTTGATGATATTTAATTGATAATATTTGGTGCATACATAAATGAAGCATATGATTCAAGTCTAACCTAGATACTTGGTTTATAATAAAGAATCTATTAAGACTTTTTGCACTGGAAGTTAGAGCCAATGTAATTCACTCAATATATTGAACTTAAATAATGTTTATCAAGGATACATTCTAGAAAGTCAGTATCTTACTGAATTTATGATAGAGTCTTATAAAAGTTGCAGTGGACAACAAATCTAAATTTTCAATAGAGTCTTATAAAAGTTGTAGTGGACAACAAATCTAAATTTTCATCCTATGTGAGCTTAGACAAATCTTAAAACTTCTCTGAGTCTTATGTAAAATGAACCCAATACTTACTGTTTAACTGCTTCACAAGGCACTTGTGATTGTCAAATTAGAAAATGTATCTCAAAGTGATTAGCAGAAATTTATTTTATATGAAACATGAGTTATATTTGTCTAAATTAATAATGCACTTGACTACAATAAGATTTAAAAAATAAAGAACTTTCAAGCAGTTCAGATACAGTGAAGTTATAGGTTAATGTACTACCACCATTTGGCTTAAAACCTCAAAAGTCATGTTTTGTCCTATTTAGCTATATGATAAACATATATGTACAACAGTCAATGTTTCTCACATCTATTATATTATACTGTATCAGCTGTATTTACATTAGTGAATTCATTTGAATAAATCTTTTCTTTAATACGAGTATTTTTTTAAGCTTAGTGCTTCAAACAATTATGAACAACAGCATAAAAATAAAATTTAAACAATTCAGCTTGGTTGATGAAAAGAGTGCCATAATGTTCCTTTTCCCTTTATCTCTTGTTCTTTGGGTTGCTTATTAATTCTCGTTAGCTTGAAAATATATTTTGAACCTTGAATTATAATTTAAAAAGAATTCTCACCACCCCAATTCTGATAACTTTATGCAATTAGTAACTTCGTTTAAGAAAATTATTGTAAATCCATGAGTATTTTCCTGCTTGAATAGTTTATTTTTCTCTGCTTACCTGAAAGACATAAATGTTTGATATTAATATAAATACATATCCCATGTGTGTTAGATATGATAATTTATACTTTACATCAATTTCTGTCTCCTCTGTCCTCTCCCATAAAACTAAGAATAGAAAGTTCAACGTTCTATTTTCTGGATTACAGCTAGGGTTCTAGAATGCAATGCAATTTAGTTTCAATGAATGAAGTCTTAAATAATGTTTATTAAGGATACATTGCAGAAAGATAGTATGTTAGTGTCTTTTTCCAGATTTGGAACCAGATTTTTCCTGCTGCACTTTTGGCTAGCAAGTGATCTCAAGAAGCTGGAGTGTTTAGAAGCAGTTCTAGCTTCCAGATTTAATATTTCTGGTTAGATGTAGTGGTTCACGCCTATAATCCCGACGCTTTGAGAGGCCGAGACAGGCAAATCGCTTGGGCCCCAAAATTTAAGATCAGTCTAGGGGACATGGTGAAACCACTGTCTGTACAAAAAATAGAAAAGTTAGCTGGACTTGCTGGAGTGCACCTGTGGTTTCAGCTACTCCAGAGGCTGAGGTGGTAGGATCACCTGGACCTGAGAGTTTGAGGCTGCAGTGAGCTGTGATTGTGCCACTGCACTTGAGCCAGGGTAACAGAGTGAAACCCTGTCTCAGAAGCAAATTAAAATAATATGTCCATGCTTTTCATTCTCCTTTGCATGCTCAGAAGAACAGTGGCCATAGGAATGGAGGTGGCAGCAGTCAGTGGCAGCAGCAACAGCTTCCTACCTTCAGACTTCTGTGTGTCCTTCATATCAGGCATACGGGCAGCCCACCCCTCTTGACTTTCACACCTTCAGCATTTCCAGCAATTCCCTAAGCACTTAATCCCCTCCATTACCTTGGTATTGAACATGCCTACAATGTTTTGTGTTTCTTGTCTTGAAACATTGACTCATAGGCTGAGGAAAATCATCATAAAAAGATTTACAAATTTTACAGTCCTAGAAACATCTGGAGGAATGGGAATGTTGCAGTGTTACCTTTGGAATAAAAACAGCTAAAAATGGAAGAGAAGGTTGACCACGTTTTGAATCCACAGAACAGCCACCTGAATTTTTAAATACTTTTTCTAAAATAAATCATGAACAACAATTAATTTACAAGATATGTGATGTAGGATAACATTGATAAAGCTGGAGAGAATCTAGCATCTTATAATGAACATTTTTGCAGAAGAATTAGAATTGTATTATCTTGTGTAATGTTCATTATGGTGTCCTGGGCAGAAACAAAGGGATTAAAGTTATTTTTTTTTCTGTTATATTTTTATAGTAGATTTATCAAGCTTATTTTAATAATTCATAAAAGAAATGAAAAAGGCAAGATGGCTTTTTCAATATTAATGATATTTATAGACATCTGTTTAAAAAGACACCCAATGCCACTAATGTTGAAAATCTAAGTGCTGCTTCTACTTTAGTATATACTGGTTATTCTCATCATTATCTTTTTAATTCATCTCTAATTTGTGGTGATAATATGTCTCAAAATATAATGTAAGTAAAGCATATTAAAAATAATTCATCATAAAAATTTTATAAAAGGGTATTTTATCATTTAATTGTAATAGAATATGATTTATTTAGGAAAAGAGATCTAAATGATAATCTTCATCTTCCATATAAATAGTGAGTTACTAGTAATAGTTTGACAGAAATAAATGACCAAAATCTAACAGATTGCATACATTGCTGTCAGCTGTTAAATTACATACATTCATTCTTCAAAAATTAAAAATAGATAATTTGTTCTTCTATATCTGAAACCATATCAAAATAGCAATAACTGTCAGTATTTTTGCAATACCTTTTACATTTAAAAACTAGAAAGTATTGTCAAAATATTTTCTGTTTTCCCAATGCATGTATTTACAATTATTATATGGAAAATTGTTAATTCTTGCAATTTTAAGAAACATCTTTATTTTCATTATTTTACTTTTTTCATATGATGGCAAAAGTCACCTTCAACAATGCAGCATATTAAATGTCATAGGTTTTCATTTGTTCCTATAAAAAGTTTTGCATTTGTGTATGTGTGTATATGTGTGTGTACATATATATGTATATATATACAGATACATATCTGTATATATATATGCATATATACATAATTTTTAAATATACATACATCCAAAACACTTTTCAACATTAACACCTTGTTTTAATACCACTGTCATCTTGAAGAGGAATTTTGACAGTCATTAACAAAATATCATGTTACCATCTGACAGGTTCTGGTGTGAATATATTAATTTTGTTAATAGCTATGTATCTTAATCATATAATTTTAAAAAGTACATTAAAAATAGTTTTAGTTGTGTGTGAGATTTAGTATGCACATTCCTCTCTGTCTGCTAAACTCAATTATAAAATCTAGAGAGAATGGATAAAGCAGCTATTTGAGGAACCTCAGAAGTAAACAGAAACAGATGAATTGGACAAGACTCAAATGCAAAGTTTCAACAAATTCACAGTGAGTTTACCATTTGTTTCCTTCTGCTATCCTCAGCCTGAACGCAATGGACCCAGGAACATGGAAGGAGGTTTTGGGCACTCACAGAAGAAACTCTGGGAACAGCCCTCTACTTCTTTTTTTTTTTTTTTTTTTTTCAGTGATTACATTTATTAAAATGGACACACAGACTTTAGTGAAAAATATGTTGAATCCTCTCATTTTTCTCCTCCAAAATCTGTGATGGCTCTGTACTTCTCCTAGGAGTGGGTGCAAATCCCTTGGCATCCCCAAGTTGCCAGCATTCAGTCTCCAGTCACTGAGTTTATGGTGAGCAGCCAAGCTCCCTGATGGGTGAAAATCTCTTCAAATCTCAGGCACAGGGGACTGGAAGGAACCTTAGAGCCATATCCTTCAATCTCCCCTCCTTTAGCATCTACCTCACAAGGTCGCTTTGTCGATGACAGGACAGCAATGGAGTTCACCCCTGACCACCCTCTGGTCCCATTTGCAGGTGTCACACATTAGCCTTCAGGACTTCCAGCCACAGACCCCATCCTGCTGCCTTCAGGCCTCTCTTCTCACACCAATGTCCCACATGCCCACTGTCCTTTCCTAAAATGTCTCTTCACCATCCTGTTTGCACCTGACTGCATGAGATCCAAATTCTCTCTATCCCTCTCAGGATGTGGGGCCCCAAAAAGAACAAAGAATTCAAGTTGAAGTGCCAGCGAGCAGAGAATAGAGTAGAACTGTCACTTCCACTGCAGTACTACCCTCTATTTTTTTTCCCCATTTATTTTATTGCATTTTAGGATTTGGGGTACATGTGAAGAACATGCAAAATTGTTGCATAGTAACACACGTGGCAGTTTGGGTCCTTTGTAGGGACATGGATGAATCTGGAAACCATCATTCTCAGCAAACTGACAGAAGAGCAGAAGATCAAACACCGCATGTTCTCACTCATAGGCGGGTGTTGAACAATGAGAACACATGGACACAGGGAGGGGAGCACTACACACTGGGGTCAGTTGGGGGGAAATAGGGGAGGGACGGTGGGGGGTGGGAAGCTGGGGAGAGATAGCAAGGGGAGAAATGCCAGATGTAGGTGATGGGGAGGAAGGCAGCAAATCACACAGCCCTCTACTTCTAATTGAGGAGAAAGAATTAAATTCTTAATGCCCAGAGAGAGTACATGAATGTTCCGTTTTCTTCTCTTTTTCTGTCTGATTTTTAAAATAATTTTAAAATTATTTTTTGTTATTATTTTTTGATTGCATCCTAGCCCCTAAGCAATCCTATGGCCCATAGGATCTAAATTCTCAGGGTAAGGGATCTTTCTCCCTGGCATATTAAATGTTGTTCCTTTTTGTTCTTTCTTCTTTTTGTCGTCCTGCTACTTGCCCACAAAAGAGGGCACAATTGGCTGGACATGGTGGCTTACACCTGTAATCCCAGCACTTTGGGAGGCCAAGGCAGGCAGATCACGAGGTCAAGAGATTGAGATCATCCAGGCCAATGGGTGAAACCCTGCCTCTACTAAAAATACAAAAATTAGCTGGGTGTGGTGGCACTTGCCTGTAGTCCCAGCTACTCTGGAGGCAGAAGCTGGAGAATGGCTTGAACCTGGGAGGCAGAGGTACCACTGAACTCTAGCTTGGTGATAGAGAGAGACTCCAGAAAAAAAAGAAATAAAAGAAAAGAAGAAGGCACAATTAAAGAAACGTATAATAAAATAAAGTAAACTAAACCCTGGCTTTTTGGCTGAAAAAAGAATATGAGGAGCCCCTGAGTAACAAGTGCCACAGAGGACACAGAGAGAGAGAAGCTAAGGCAACAGACCCCATGAAGAATTTATGATATTCAGGCGCTAATCTCAAAGCATGTATCTAATTGATAATAAGATATTAAAGACATGGAGAATGGAGCCAACTCGTAGATCATAGCCTGGTTCCCAGACCAGCCACTGGCTGATGGACACCTACCTTGTCAGATTCAAATACCACTGCAAAGCCTTTCAGGCTAAACTCTTTCTTCCAAGTCAGTTAACTTTATTATAGATCATTAAAAATCATTCAGTCTTAACAAAAAAGAAAAATGTAAATAAATTTTTAAAAGATCAGAAATTCAGGGACATATGGGACAATAACTAAAGGTCTAACAATTGACCCTAGGACAAAAAAAGGTGTAAAAAAATATTTGAAAAACTAATAGCTGAAACTTCCCAAGTTTAGTGAAAAAATATAAATATAGAGATTAAAGAAGCTCAGTGACCTTCAAATAAAATAAACCCATAGAAATCTATACTCAGACATATCATAATTGAATAGATGAGAAACATCAAACTACTAAAAAAGTAAGACAAAAAAATCCTACTGTTTTATGTGAGTGTTTATTGTGGCTTTATTCATAATTGTCAGAAACTGGAAACAACCCAAGTGCACTTCAATCAGTTAATGAAAAAACAAAATGTTCTATATCAAAATGGAGTACTAGTCAGCAGTACAAATGAATGAATTACTGATGAATGCAATGACTTAGTTTTACTTTAAAAACATTATATTGAGTAAAAAAAAGTCTATTTCAAAGGCTATAGTGCATATTATTCAATTTATATGACATTATTAAAAAGAAAAAATCAGTAGTGATGGAAGACAGATGAATGGCTGTCAGAATTTAGGTTTAGGAATAGGGTACAACCATAACAGACTATATAACATAATATATACAGGAGTTACTAGAAAAATTATTATTTTGGTGATGGTTGCACAAATCTATTCAAAATCTTTATGCCAAAAAAGTCAATTTTACTGTATAACAATTTTAAAAATAATAAAATATCCTTAAGGAACACAAATGAATTAGAAGCCTGAATAAAATATTAAATAGAAATTATAATATATAACTTTTAATTTTTTGAAATTTTAACTTATTCTATAACATTTCTCAGGCATGTATTACTATGTTTAATATGCTTAAGAATATTCTGGCATGTCATCAGGTTTCAGAAAAGCCACAAACTCAAATTATTTTAATATGGAGAATATTTTAATTTTCTTTCAAAATCAAGGAGAAATGTTAAATTATTTAATTCAAAATAGTTCTGAAGATTGTGATCATATTATGTTGTATGGTGCCTAGTGTTCTGTATGAAAGTTAGATGGTCTGACTATAAAAGCTTAATTATTAAACTGATAATATACTAGCTATAGCATTCTTTATTAAATAAGTCCCCACAGTCTTGGTCTAAGATTGCTTTATTGCACTGAGCAGGCAAAAGCTTCTCATTTATCACGTGCAGTTACAAATAAGAATGACATTCTGGAAGATTTGTGCTTCAAACTCTGATACATTAATATGGTGGGTTTAAATTTATGATGTTCTTTTCTCTTGCATACATGAACACACATCCACATGCACACTCAAAAACAGTCAAGGGAAACAACACAAGGAAGAAATGGACATACTTCTCTACATTTACTTTTTGTTTAAGATACCTTTATTCTTAATTTAAAATATTTACTTTGAAACATAAACTGTATCAAAGCTGGAGATCTATTTTTATAGCAAATGTTATAGTGATGAGTTTTATGAATGACAATATATAAATCTAAGCAGGTTCAAAGAAATAGGAATTTAATATATTGGTTAGTGAAAATTATCCTGTTCAGTACACGTACATATATATATATATATATTTTTAAAAACATTCACAAGTTTTCAGTAATCAAAATTTACCCTAATTGGAATTTGAAAATATTCTAAATCAATTCTATTATTAGCTATTAGTGAGAGAATGTCTATGGTTCCCCTCTAGTAGTATGGCCACACAAAAAATAGCCAGTCACATATGCATGTGACTGAATTCCTCACTTATTTTACTAATCTGCCAACAGATTGCTTTTTGAATCGCTCTCTAATGTTTCCCTAATTCAATTTTCTGAATCAGAAATTCACTACTAGAGAATTTCTACATCTAGCATTCTTTGTCATAAGCATTACATTTGTTTAACTGGTATATATATAATTTGTTTCTTAATGTTAGTCTTTAAATTCTAACTAGACTCATTTATTTTTTTCCAGGTTAAGCTTCTATAGCCTTTGTTGATCTGTTAATAACAGATCAATAATAACTGTGCCAAGAAAGCAAATGTATTGCATTATTATATTAACTTTTGGTGGAAATTCAGAGAGAATTAGTAATAATGGAACACAAATGATAGCAGAAGGGAAAGAGTCAAAAATCCTGTCCTTTAAGTCTGAGTCTAATACAGAAGGCAACTCAGCTCAATGCAATAGAAAACAAACAAAAAACCAGACCCAAACTCAATGAAATGTATGAAGTCCATACTAATGATACCTGCCTTTGATAGAGGAATGGCAGGTGGAGAAAGAGAGAGGGACAATGAATACAAGGATGTGATAATTGCTAAAAAAAAGGTACAGACAACTGCAAAGTAAGCAAGTAGAAGAAGCAAGTTATGAAACCACAACTCACTCTGCTGGGGGAAATAACATTTCCCCATGGGTCCCCCCATGCCTGGAGCAAGAGTAGGTAAAGCAGATATTCTAAGATAGAGAGACCTTTGCTCTGCCTCTTATCATCTAGATATTCATTTACATATTTGTATAT
>NW_016107505.1:3252830-3264796 GCF_001604975.1 Cebus imitator
TTATGATGTATGACAATATATGTATATGTATTTTGTATATTATACATATATGTACTTGTTTATGTATTGACAGTTTTTTCATTGAAGAAGAAATATGGCTGCATTTTCCCACATTTCAGGAAACTCCTGACATAGATAACTAGCAACTTTCGCAATAAGTGTGCTAATTTAAATATACTTTGCTGCAGACACCCCAAATTGCTTGTATAATCACTTACTTATCTGCATGTGTATGTTAAGTGGATCCTTGAGAAAATACAAAGACATAAGAACCTTCATTTTTAAAGAAGGTATCTATGTATGTATCTTTAAGTTAAGTGCTAAGGGAATGTTGTTGACATAGTTTGGCATTTTAATTCTTGCCAGGAAATGAAAATAAAATCTCGTCTTTGGAATAGGAATAATTTAACCTACTTGATTTTAAAAAAGGAAAGTTGTTTGTTTTTTAACATAGAGTAGAATATTGCTTTCAAAAATGATAATTTCTATAGCAATGTTACTTTCCCTAGACCAGTAATTTTTAAACATTTTGTATCGAAAAAGATATAGTTAGCTATAGATATATGGATATCATATATATAGATGTAAGAGAGATAGTAATCAAAATTATAAATATATAGAAGATATCTATAGATATACATGTATATCTATATGATATCTTCTAATATAGATATATAGATATTATCTTTAAAAATGAAGGCTCCTATGTCTTTATAAAACATATTAAATATGTTATAGAATTGGTTTATGATTATTTTTAAATAATTTATTTATTCTGAATTCAGAATAAAATTTATAGAAAATTGCTGTCACAACTTATATTATGGTAAATATAGCTAGATATAGCCACATTAAAAATTCTTTGATGTCTTTAATAAGCTTTAAGATTATAACAAGTTTCTGAGTACAAAAACTTTGAAAATTACTGGTCTAAAGCAAGCAGCATCACTGTAGAGATTATTATCATTTTTCAAAGCAATATTCTACTGTATGTTAACAAATAAACAATTTTCCTATAATAATTTTTTCCCTTTTTAAAATCAAATAGGTTAAATTATTCCTATTCCAAAAAGGGATTTTATTTTTATTTCCTGGCAAAAGTTAAAATGACAATCTATGTCAACAACATTTCTTTAGCACTTAAAGAGGTTTTAAATTAATATTTTTCCCATAATAGGAATAACTAATTCACTACTCTTTCAAAGCAAGATAAAGAGTATCTGTATCCCTATTGGTGTATCTCCGAAAGTCAAAGTCTAAGATAATGTGAAATTTAAATAATAAAGTTCAAGGAACACACATGTTTTTATGCTTTTAGGATTTTAATGCTTTTACAAGTTTCTTTTAGGCTGTGATCAGCTTTATAATATTTGCATGTTAATGGCTGGTAGACAACAATTAAAAGCACTAGGAAAGTCCTGGAATTGTTTTGTTTCACTTGATGCTGTTGTTTTAAATGAAGACCTTAAACAATGTAGATGTCACTGAAGATAATTTGCAGGAGCTGTTGGAATCAAAGTATTCTGAATCTTCCCAGTAGAAGACATACTGTTTAAGACAGAGGGCGGTTATGATTGGGGAACATTGAGCATGCATGGCAAAGTTTGAGGGACCACAAAGTGTGCAAGAAGATACCTTCACCTTATCAACATCCTTATTTTCTTCCTGCTTTTATTACACACATAGACTCTGGCTTGCTTTCAATATCTGAATGTCACTTAGAATTACCCTAGAATGTTACATCTGAATGTTAGTTAGAATTACCTCTGCTCTCCTAGCACATATTTAAGCAAGTTAAATATTTGTAAAGTTTATAAGTTTAGGATTGGAAAAAGAAGGGGATGCTATCAGTAAACACAATCTAACTGTAAAACGAAAGCTACAATGTGTCGTCAAAGAAAGTTCATTTCTCACAGCTGAAGAGAAGTGCAAGAGATGAAAAAGCAGTACACAGAAGGTTGTATTTTTCAGGTTACTAACAAACATAGCTATCTGGAACAAGTTAGTTGAAATGTCTAACAAGAAAGAAATCACTAGCAACTACTTACGTGGTTTAAGGATAATTTTATTTGATCAACAGAAAAACAAATATCTTTATTTGGTCTGGTAGCAATTAAGGGGAGAAAATGTGCTTTTCCAAAATGTATGGGCAAAATTTTAATAGGAAATTGATGTTTTAATGATTAGCAAATGTATCGTATTTTAATATATAAAGTGTATGTTCTTTCTATATGTATTTGGATTATATAAAATTTCTGTTTGTGACCAGCCTGAGCAACATAGAGAAACACCATCTCTACTAAAAATGCAAAATTAGCCGGGCATGGTCACACATGCCTGTAATCCCAGCTACTTGGAAGGCTGTGACAGGAGAATCACTTGAACCCGAGAGGTGGAGCTTGCAGTGAGCTAAGATCGCACCATAGCACTCCAGCCTGGGCAACAAGAGCAAAACTCCGTCTCAAAAGTAAAAAAGGGCTGATACAGTTTTCTGGTCTAGCTATTCTTTCTGCCAATGAAAGTGGTGATCAGTCATGCCTAAAGAGGACAGCTAAGTCCGGCCAGGTCAAACCAGGGACAGATAAGATAGACTAAATGGCTTTTAATTTTGGCGAAACTTCTGAAACCAGGCTTTTATTTTCAAGCACGTGGCTTTCCTAAATTAACAGTCATTTTATAAATGTTTAAATCCTCAACACGGGAAGCCTAGAGCATTGAGATTAGCAAAATGTACTACTGTGGCAAGGAATAATGTGGCAGGTAACATATGCCAGGTTCCCTTAAAACCAAAAAAAAAAAAGGTGAAATATATTTTGGGGTCAGACAGAGGAACTCAATTATGGTTAGAAAGGTCCTGAGTACGTCAGAACCAGTGTAGTGCCTCAGGGATGGGAGTATTGCAATGGAAACTCAGACCCATTGGAAGAAAATCTGAAAATAGGTGGTTTTTCGACTTCTTCTTTGGATCTCCAATAGGAGATTTCCCGGTAGGGTTACCCATGTGAGTGATGCCCAGTAGTGATGGAGAAGACTCAGTGGCATGGTATCTTCATGGAGTGAGACGCAACAGGGGCCCCATTTCCACTCATGTTAACTGGGCAAGACTGAGGTTTTCCCGTATGTGTCTTGGAGTTCAAGAAATTGCTTACAGATTCCATGAACTTAAGACGTCTGGGGTGCAAAATGACAGAACTTTATAACAAGAGGCAATGGCAGAGATCAGACAGAAGTAGTGGATATCAACCCACATCAGAAAGCTCCTTTCAGTCAATTCCATTCCTGGTGAATGGCCATGAGAATTGAGGGGAAAACACGGATCAGAGGTTCCTTGTAGCTGCGATGGTATGACACAATTTCCTCTTCCCCTGTATCCAGATACCACCCAGAAGAAAGAAAATTATTTAGAAGGGGGATAAAGGAAACCCGAAATAATATTGTAAAGTTTTAAACAGAAAAATTTGCGGTTATCTTACCGTAGTGAAATCAAGGTGGTTTTTTTCCTTAGTTTTGATTGAATGGGAGCCAGAGAAAGTTAACAATTTTGCTACAAAAAAAAAAAAAAAAAAAAAAAAAAAAAAAAAAAAAAAAACAAGCAAACAAGTAATAAAGAAAGGAGAGGGAGAAAAGAAGTAAAGAAAATGTCTGCACAGCTGAATCTAGAGGTTTAAATATTGAATCCTTTTCAACTGATTTGTTTTAAAAATTATTCTCCTATAGACGCATACCCAAAATTTTCACAAAACTAATTGTCATTAAGTTATATATTGAATGTAATTCTCTCATAAAAAATATAAGAAAACATACATATCTATACTATATGTAGGAATGGCTATCATTCTGGAGAAAAAATGTGTAATCATTGTGTTGGTCTAGAAAGAATTCGATAAATTTTTGTATGACTATCTTTAGGTTTTGGTGATTTTTTAATTCATTAAATGAAATTAAAACCATTTAAAAGCTTCATTTAATATGACTTGCAGTGATATTAGTTGTAAATGTCAAAATATAAGTATTTTATTAACTAACAAACATATCAAAAAGTTATTGATGCCATAATGTTATTATAAAATATTTCATAATATTAGCTTTATTAAAGACACTTATGAAAAGTTTTCTGGGACTCATATTCACTTACAATTTTAATATGGAAAGTTAATGATTATATATAAATATATAAAACCTTGCCTTGCAAATTAAACACGGTTGAAATATTATGTATAATTTTCTTTTTCATAGCTTACCTAAGCTCCTTGAAAAGTGCATGAGATGATGTCAGATTAAGTCTATAATACGAATTCATAAATTATGGAACATTTAAAACTGAAAGCCAGTATTATTATAGACTTAATTTCCTTACAGCTTGGAGACTGCAAGTATCATAGTGTTGTATCAGCATTTTATGGACTTTTTTCTCACTTTCTAATGAGGTACATGACAATTTTTATACTCTATGAATAAATAATGAAAATATATCACGACAGAGTCACTACTCTGCTGAATAATAATATATTATAGCTGTAAGTTTTCCTTAGAATGAAGGGACAATTGAGGAGACCCAGACAATGCATCACATAGTCAAGATGTTCAACATTCAAACAGGAATAAGAAAAGAAATGAACAAACCCTTGCAGTTAGAACCTGTGAGTGACATCTTCAAATATATTATAGTGGATGGGCAATGCTCATGATAGAGTTAGTGTTAATGAGTACAGAAAGAGGATTTATGAGTCTATAAGTGAAAGTGAAATGGGCAAAGTTAACTTGAGAGATGGAGAGAAAGAAAGAGAGAGGAAGAGGAATGTACCCCTTTGGATATACCCTCCGTATAACTGTAGATAGGTAACTACAATACACACTTAAGGAGGTAGCTTTAGAAAGTTAATTCATACAAAGAAAAAACAATGGTCAATAGTCAAGTACCTTGTTTAACTGGCAACTTCCCCACTAGGGGCCTGCTGACAGCCACAAGCTGTTTGTTTCAATTAAAAACAAAATCTTGCCAGGGCGGTGGCTCAAGCCTGTAATCCCAGCACTTTGGGAGGTCCAGGCGGGCGGATCACGAGGTCAAGAGATCGAGACCCTGGTGAAACCCCGTCTCCACTAAAAAATACAAAAATTAGCTGGGCATGGTGGTGCACACCTGTGGTCTCAGCTACTCAGGAGGCTGAGGCAGAAGAATTGCTTGAACCCGGGAACTGGAGGTTGCAGTGAGCGGAGATCGTGCCACTGCACTCCAGCCTGGTGCCTGGCAACAGAGTGAGACTCTGTCTCAAAAAAAAATAAATAAAATAAAATAAAATAAAAAAACTTGGGTAGAGAAAATACTATAATTTCTAATTGAAGTTAAAACAGTTGTTGAGCACATCTTTTGTACATGATGTGTTGAAAACTTCATGTGATAACAATATTTGAATTTTATGGTCTTCTCAAAATTTCAGCTTCCAAAGTGAGATGCTTTATCTACTTAATTTTCTTAAGATCTTTGAACTGCCTGTTCAGTCAAAACAGGAGTTTTAAGTGATGAAGTTTTTTTGGCAGGCTTTTTATTTCATTTCTAGTGATGGATGTAGAGACATTGAATGAAAATTCCCAGTTTCAAATAGTTGTATGGAAAAGAAATCCACATTGCTTATAAATCACAGTGTTCATTACCATTTTATAAAGATTGCAGATGACTGTTCCTGTCATTACTGCCAGCTTGTGCTTTTTGACTTCTGTTACCGGAAATTATTATTTCTACTATATCATTAGAGTTTGAACACTAAGAAAACCTCAAGAACTGCTTTTGCTAGGGGGGAAAAAAACCGTCTCTCAGATTATTAAATTTGAAAGTAAAGTGGGGGCTAGGGCCAAGATACTGTAACTAGAAACAGCAGGATTTGGAGTCTGCCATTGAAAAAACAAAAACAAAACACAAAACAAAAAACAAAACAAAACGAAAACATAATAAGCATGTGAATCCTTCATCGGTGACCCAGGTGTCTGTGTTCTCTCATCAGAACTGACTAGAAGGCTGAACGGAGAGAAGGAAGAACAGTGTGTGTGGCGCGGCCCACCTGAGAACCACCCGGGGCAGTGGGGCCCCCTCTGCCAAGCCAAGGGAGGCGGTGAGTGATCATGCTACCCAGCCAGGGAAACTGTGCTTTTTCCACAGAACTGTGCAACCCAGGGATTGGAAGATCCCACTCGCAAAGCATGCTGCTGGGGCTTATAGTGCCAGCCCTGGAGCATGCAGGCTCGTAACAGCCTCTCAGTTGGAATCTCTTTAAACCTATGAAACTCCCAGAGGAAGGGGCAGCCAGCACCACTGCAGCTGCCTGCTGTGTAAGCCCTTAGAGGAGGGGCGGCAGCCAGCACTGACTCGAAGCTCCCTAACACGCCAAGCTCCCTGGGCAGGGGGAGGGCAACACCCATCTCTATGGCTTCAGGCTCTGCTTCTCCCCTGCAGAAGCCAGGGAGGCTAGAGATCTTGGCCCCAAGACTTGGCAACCACAACCCAACACACCGACTGTGGCAGTCTGCGTCCAGACGGCCTCTTTACTCCTGATCCTGACCCATCCTTCCTCATTGGGCATGAATTCCCTGCAGGAACTCCAATAACTCCAGCCCAAGGCTCAGGGACAGAACCTGCATCTCCCTGGACCCGAACCCCTAAGGGGAGGAGTGGTCACAGTCTCTGCGGACCAAGGACTTACCCTTTCCCTCTGATAGTTTTCAGGAATCCAGTCATCCCAGACAAGCCGGTTTCCCCCAGTGAGACACATCCCCTGCACCAAGGAACAAAGTGCTTTGATAAATGAATCCTGTTCCCTGTGCCACCCAAACGGATGACTCCAACAGTCCAACAGGGGTTTGTCAGACACCCTATACAGGAGCAATCCTACTGACATCAGGTTGGTGCCCCTGAAAATCAAAGGTCCCAGAAGAAGAAGTAGGCACCCATCTATGCTGTTCTCCATCCTGATTGAGTGATACCTCCAAGCACGGGAGTGAATCCGATGAATAAGGACCGAAGGGATCCCTCAGCAAACTGCAGCAGCCCTACAGAAGAGAGACTTGACCGTTGAAAGAAAAGTAATCATGCATTTATATATACTCAGGAAACAGAGCAACAGGATTGCACAATACAACCTAGGTGAATACAGTAGTTTTCCTTTAGTGGGATCAAGTGATTCTGACAGAGCAAATGAGATTTCTCTTTCTCTATTACGGAGAGATAATACATAGAGTGTAACAGAAAATGGCCACAAAGCAAGACTTTCAGATATGATTTTTTAAAAATGATTTAGAAAAACTCTACTATTTGGAATTATTTCTGTTTATTTAAAATTTTTAACATATTTTATTCCAAGCAAACCATAAATAGTGCGATTTTAGGAGTCAATATTCACAAAACAGCAACTCTATCTCTCCGTCTACTCTATACTGCACTGCTGGCAGCAGAATATAGCTGAAAAAACACTACTTTGGTGCCAATGCATGTTCATTCATGCCTCTTACTCTTAAGTGAAACCTTAATGAGCAGTGATATTACCTCATTTCTGTTCATCCTCTAATAATTCTGTACGATAATTTCCACGAATAATCATCTTCTGAAATTCCAGTACTTCTTCCTCTGTCATTTCAATTGATAACCTCACTTCCTATGTTACAAAGAACATTTAAACAATTAGAGAAGATCATTTGCAAGTTTCTAGGAGTACATCTAACTATCTGCCTACACTCATATACTTTTACCTTTCCCTGGAGTTTTTTATAGCGTGAACTACCTACGATTCTAGTAAAGGCAGACATTATCACTCCTGGGCCGGCTGCATGCCTCTACTTGTTCAAGGAACCGTTTCCTGCATTCCCCCTTTATCCCTCCTGCACCTTCAGTTTTTCTAATTCTAGAATTTTTTTTAAAAATGACTTTTTTTCCCTGAAAACAGAGAAGCAATAACATTGCAAACATTTTCTCGACCTCACTTTCCCTTCTAGTTTTCCTTTACAGCAAAACTTCTTGAAAGAGTTGTGTATACTTGCTGTCTCCAATTTTCCTCCTACCAATCTCTCTTAAATCCACATGCCTCAGACATTTTCCCCATCATTCCACAACAACTGCTTGCCAAGGACAACACTCACCTTTATGTTACTAAATCCAATCTTCAGTTCCCAGTCTCCACTTTTCTTCATGAACAAGCAACATTTGGTACAGCTTATCATCAAGTCCCCATGGAAACATTTTGTAGTATTGGTCTTCAACACTCTATGCTCTCCTTCATTTCATCCTACCTAATAGCTATTCCTTCTTGGTCTCCTTTGAAAATTTCTTTTTATCTACACTACTGACCACATTATGTTAGAACAACCTATGACCTTCTCTGCTGATGCTCAGTCTAGGGGGAGATCTCATCCAATCTCAGGACTTTAGATGCTGTTCACAAATTATTGCCCCTAAAGCTCTATGTCTGGCTCAGAAATCTCCCCTCAAATCCAGATTTTATATTCAATTTTCTATTTAATCCTTCTACCTGTATTTTAGTACCTTAAACTTAGAATGTACAAAATTAAGTTTTGGGTACTAACTCATCTGTGTCTGTATTTGTCAGGGTTTTCTAAAGGGATGGAATTAATAGGATGGATTTATATATGACGGGGAGTTTATTATGAGAATCGACTCACATAATCACAAGGTGAAGTCCCACAACAGGCCGTCTGCAAGATGAGAAGCCAGGAAGCCAATCCAAGTCCCAAAACCTCAAAAGTAGGAAACAGGACAGTCTTTGGCCTGTTGCCAAAGGCCTGCGAGCCTCTAGCAAATCACTGGTGTAAGTCCAAGAGTCCAATAGCCGAAAATCTTGGGGTCTGATATTTGAGGGCAGGAAGCATCTACCACAGGAGAAAGATGACCAGAAGATTCAGTCAGTCTGCTCTTTCCAACCTCTGCCTGCTTTATTCAAGTCACGCTGGCAGCTGGTTAGATGATGCCCACCCAGTCTGAGGGTGGGTCTGCTCCTCCCAGTCCACTGACTCAAATGTTAATCTCCTTTAGCAACACCCAGGAATAATACTTTGCATCCTTCAATCCAATCAAGTTGACACAATATTAAGCATCACAGCATCCTAACATGTCCCTCTGCTTTTCCCCTTGCCTCTCAACTGAGTAACCAGATATTCATCCTTCAAACATTTGAATCAGGCCATGTCACATTTCTGTCACATTTATTCTCAATATCCTCCAGGGCTTTTCATTTCATTTAAAATAAAGCTGGAATTCAAATACTGGCATCAAAAGCCTGATGTCCCCAATGTCCTTTCCACCTAACTTCATCTTCCAGTGTTTTCTGCCCTACATTCTCGGCTCTGCCCCCACTGGCTACCTGGCTATTCATCGATTGCTTCAGGTACATTTCAACCTCAGCACCTTTATACTTGTAGGCTCTTTGCCTGAAATGCTCTTTCCATAGATATGTACCTGACTCCCTATATTATAACCCTTGTGTCTTTGCCCATTTCCTTAGTGAAGATTTTTCTAAACCCTCCATTGATAATTGCATTCTAATATAGCCTGCTGTGCTTTTTATAATTAAACATTACTTTTCTCCATGACATTTTACACCATTTAAATAATATATTTATTTAATTGATCACCTATCTCTGTCCTCCATAGTGATATTTCCACAAGGGCATGGATTTTTGTTTATTTGTTTTCCCTACTGTATCCAATACATCCAAAACAGAACTTGGAGTATAGTTGGAGCTTAATACAATTTTATTAATTGATTTATGACTAAATGCATGTGTGAATGAGAACGTTCCTGAAGACTGATGTTAAATATTAGGGTTTCAACTTCTACAAAGAGACAGATAAACTGATATTTGAGTTTTGCAAAGTAAACGTCATTACAGTATCTGAATATTCTATGAATATGTTTCATGTTCGGTGTTAATCAAATGTAAGTAGAATACAAGCAGTAGAATCATCTACCATGAAAAGTTTAAAACATCGCCTTTGAAATTAGGGAAAAATGGATTCAGAAGCAGTCATTAAATAGCCTTTTTTTTGTTTTTTTTTTTTCAGGGCGGAAACAAGTTAGTCTGTCTAAGCCTTTGTTTCATTTTCTCAGAATTGAAGATTAAAATATAAATTCCCTTTGAAATGAGGATTAGTTGGGAGGATGTATGTAAAACCCTTAATATACAGTAATCTCTCAATAAGAATGTCACATGGAAAAGGAAAAAAAAATCTAAATTTAGGTTCACTTTGAAATATTACATTGTTTTATCATTTTTGGTGTCTGGCTTTCTCTGTTAAAATCTTTTAGGTAAATACTGGTTATGAGGTTCTGGAGGGTCAGAATAGCATTCTTTGGATTTTGTCAGATGGATAATACTTTTCTACAACACTTTTATAGTTTTGTATATAATTTTATATAGTAGAATCTTTAGGCCCATATTAGCTATTTTTTACATCTTTATTCCTATTCATTGCCTAATATACATAGACTATTAATGTACTTGTTCAGATATAAATATAAAGAATTTCTGACACTTTTAGCAATTACACTTCATAAACTGGTGATAAAAACCATGCACATTTATGATAATATACAAGGGAAATTCAGATTTCTCCAACCTCTGAAATAATGTTCTATAAACCACAACTATAATATGGGATGGTAAAATTGAATTCATATTCTGTTCAATTCATACATTTATGGGGACCGTAACTCTTTTTTTTTTTTTTCATTTTATTTAAAATGCCTTAAGCCAGTGAGAATAAGTGAATAGCTAGCTTCTTGTGAGAAAATTTATTTTAATTTAAAAACTTATTTTTAGGTAGAAATCTTTTACATTTTAAATTAATAAACTTATGCTACAGAATAATCTTTTGAGTTTAAATATAAATATCCAGTACTCATAACTTGCAAAATTAAATTAGTTTCTGCAAGTCATTTTACTTACTATGCATCTTTTTGATATGGGAAATTGCCCCTTTTCATTATAAAAATTCCTGTGTGGGATTATATCCTAGCTTCTATAGAGTTGTATCAGCTTATGTGAATTCCAATGAAATAAGTTAATGCAGTTCTTCACCATGGAAAGCAAGTTTGCAGAAAAATATCATGGGAGATGACAGCTGAGCTGAACTTATCCCATAGGCTTTGTCACTGTATGTCCTTGAAGGTCTTTCCAAAATTGTGTGCCATGTAGTGGCTCATTATTAAAGGTGAACTAAAATTTACAGCCTTTTTCCTGAAAGGTCATGCCAGGGTGGGCACACGATCTTGGCTCCTTCTTTGCATGAGTTTTACACACAATGTTGCTGCATATTCTCTTTAGTGTTTTCTTACCACACCTCCCCACCACTGGTTTCTCCTTTTTACAATATTCACATTTCTGTTGTTGGCAAAATAAGAAGATGGGAACAGCACTCACCTGTGACACTTGGCAACTCTGTTGCAGAAATAGACAAAAGTGGAAAGAAATAATAAAATTATACTCTTATTGGGCACACCAACAGAGGTAATACCTAACTGCTCATGCCAGGTAAGACCACGTTCTTAAAGGTCCATTTACTATGAAGTCAATTTCTTATTGATCATTATAATCAATGGCAAGTTGACTATCATGACATTCACTCAATTTTCAAGATTTCTTTTGAGCTTTATCATGAAAATGGGGAAGAAAAGTAATTGTGAGAAGAGGATAAAAGAAGAGCATAAAACAGAAAAATGTGAAATATTGGAATCCAGGCATTAAGGTGATTTTATGTCTGCTGGTTGAGCATCCTCTAGAATGGCGATCATTAAAAAATCTGGAGACAACAGATGCTGGAGAGGATGTGGAGAAATAGGAACACTTTTGCACCGTTGGTGGGAGTGTAAATTAGTTCAACCATTGTGGAAGACAGTGTGGCGATTCCTCAAGGACCTAGAAATAGAAATTCCATTTGACCCAGCAATCCCATTACTGGGTATATA
>NW_016107505.1:3265741-3279348 GCF_001604975.1 Cebus imitator
TTAAGAAAGAGGGAAGATTAAAAAAAAAAAAAAAGGAGAAAGTGATTTTTTAGCAGGGTCTGGGCACACAGGTTTTAACCATCCCTAAGGTTAAATCTACCCATGATTTCCCATACATAACATATTCAGGTGAGCAAATGGTGTTACGGTTATTGTTTTAAATATAATATTATATGTAGTTTGGGTCTTGTTTTGGTAAAACAAAAAAGTCCTAACATAAAGTTGTTATTATTTTCTTTTTTCTGGGTATAGCAGTTTCAACATAAAAAGGGCATATAAGTTGATAATATGTAATTTTAGGTCGGTTTATCTCTATGGGATGCAATATGTTCATATGAAAAGTTTCAATCTGAGGAATGTCTCTAAAGAACACTGTATCAAATGAATTAATTTGCATAAAATAAGCATTTTAAAATTTAAATGAAAGTTCTAATACATCTTAATTCAACTTTACAACAGAAAAAAGTGTTGTGGTAATTTGATTTGAAAAAGCAAATTATCAAATCAAAATACAGGCTTCCTGGTTCTCTGGAGTTTTTAATTATTTTATAGAAACCACAATACCTCTAAGAATAATACAAAGAAGAACAAAATTCATGTTAATATATAACTGAATATTACTTAATTTGTAAAAGCAAATAATAGTCTAGTTAATTTCTAGTTTTCCTGGAAGTAACATTTTGTCATATTTTATATTTTAACAAAGTAAGTATTTATATAGGACTTCACTGAAAAATAAATTATATCTCTCATTAACTGGTCTTAAGGCTCAAAAACAACTTCATTTTGTCTTAGTAGTAATTGATGGCTTTCTTGAGCATATGTTAATAGTTCACCTTATTAGATAGTTGGTAAAATTACTAGGGATGTCAGTAACATGACATGGCACAGAGTTCTATTTCCAGAAAAAGAAATTCTTCAAAATAAAGACAAAATATTTAATCTACCCCCTTCCCCCAAGGTAAGTAAAGAGAAAAGAGATAATTTGTTTGCGGAAAACTTGTGTTAACATCAGTGCTGAAGGACTGAAGAGCATTCCTCTGGAAGAATGATCATAGGTAGAAGCACTGCAAGGTTGTAAGAAAGTCATAGCAGTGTAAAGATATGTTCATGAATATTCACAGTGCCAGTGTGGAAAAAACCCATTATCCATTAATCATGTAATGGATAAATAATCTTTTACATATTCATACAACAAAATACTATACAGTCGTAAAAATACACAAACTAACACTGTGCGACCATCTTGATGAATCTCACTGACATAATGTTGAATAAAGAAGCCAGCTGCACTCAAAATATGCAGTGTATAATTGTATTCACATAAGCATGGAACTTATTTTACTTCAAAAATTTCTTGTTTGAATATAAAAGAAAAGAATATAAATATAAAAGAAGCTGAAAACATTTCGATTACCTGTAGAAATGTTAGATTGGCTAGAAAATGGGAAGAGGCAGAGGAGAGACCTATGTGGTACAGGGAATATTTTATTTCTTGACTGTGTCATTTACTCACAGCTAGGCTGTTTTTATAATCCATTAATTTCTTACAGTTTGTATAAATTTCCATGTAGAATACTTTTAGTATTTTTTTTTCTTTTAGAATCTCCATTTGCTGTAGATAGAATAATTTTGTAACAGACCAATGCACAGGTGAGACAACTAGACATCAGATGGGTGTGGCAGCCACGGAAAAGAAAGGGAAGACCTTTGCGAACTAAGCTCTCTGGAACAATGACTCCCCAACACCCACCCCCAAGACTTTGCCTGTTTGAGCCATATGCCCTGGACAGCTTTGGGTAAGGGTTGATGGTAAAGGAAAGAGACCTGGCAGAGTTTTTACCTGTCATGTAGGGGTAAATTAAAAAAAAAAAAATCAAACCTAGAAACTCAAGTGTCCTTAATTTTACAGTCAGTTTCCTCTGAGTTTTTACAGACATCTGAGAAGGAAGTTATCATGTTATCTGCGCTGATGGGCTTCGGCTATCAAGGGGAAATGAGTTTGCTGTTATACAAAGAAAGGCAGCATCTGGGGACTCCTGGAGTACATCCCTAGATTATTGTGTTCAGAGGTAAATAAAATTTAACTACATAACATTTTGGACTGTGTAATGCCTCTTGAATATCATGAGTTACCACAGGAGGGTAGGTCTTTAGATGAAACAGGAAGTTATTCTAATAATTGGCAACACTGACTTTGAAATCATGTATTTTAAATGAAAAAAGAACGTGACTTGAGTCTGGACCTGAATCTGGATTCCAAACATATCTATTATGTGGATAATTTACTCACACTTAAACTTTTCCTAAAATATCTGCTACTGAAATATAATATTCTTCATATTCTCTCCCTCCCCATCTCCTCTCTACTACTTTAATGAAATCAAATTAGATTTTTGGTAATAAAGGAGGTAACAAAAAAATTTGATTTGTTAGCAAATCAAATAAGGTAACAAAGGAAAGTGGAGCTGGTTACCAAAAGCTCAGCAGGTAAAGATGATTGATGTCTAGAAAACCAAACGTCCAATATTAAAATAACATACTTTAAAATGTCCAATGAGTATACAAAATTTACACATGGTTTTGTGCTGAAAGCAGCAAGTACGTAAGTAGGAAAAGGAGTGCTGGAAAATGTTACATGAATACCAGCTTCTAATGATTCTGAACTCTATCTGGTTGGACAAAGATCCCTTAGATTTAGTGATGAGTGTATACTCATGATGAATCCCAGTCACGTGAATGGTTTTATCTCTTTTGTAATCAAATTCTTCCTAAGAAAAACATTCACAACTTCTGTAAGAATTTATCTCTGATTTTAAATGCCAATATTTATTTTTATCTTCTTGAATTTAAATTGGAGTTATTTTTTAAAGTAACTACATTTAGCATATTTTTTTTTTCCTGGGATCTATAGCATTTTTCCCATATACAATTTTAGATCAAGATTTTTGTGAGAGTAATTGCTATTTTACATGTTTATTCAAAAATTATATGAAACATCCTACCTTTCTATTTGGGGAAAAATGTGGAATAGATCTATCATACCCTTAGTCCCCTAACGTATTTGACACGTTTGAAGAATTTAACAAGATATGTATCACTGAAAATTATGTGTCCTTTTGAGGAGATTTCAATTAATATAGCAAATATCATATATTCCTTTTAATAATATTTGTTCATAATCTTAGAAGTAAACATATGACTCAAGGTGTCCATGTAGATCAAACTCTATATGTTTACTTGGTCCATATTTCCTTTTATTTGTCTCTTGTTACCTTTTAAAATAAACTTTTTTTTTTTTACTTTAAAGCAATTTCAAATTGACAAAATAATTTGGAGAGAAATAATGAGAGTTTTCATGTGCTCTGTACTCAGTTGCCCCCATGATTAACATATTTATATTAGACATTTAGTACAATCAATATTAATATTGTTACCATATAAATCAGTGTAGACATATTATCACTAAGTGAAGTTCATAATTTATTCAGACTTTCTTAGTTTTCACTTACTATCCTTTTTATGTTCCAGGGTCCCCTCTAAGATATGACATTAAATTTAGTCCTCATGTCTCTTTAGTCTCCTCTAGACTGTCACAGTTTCTTTGACTTTCCTTATGTTTGATGACTTTGATAATTTTAAGTGATATAGGCATTTTGTTGAATTCCCTGCAAATAAGATTTGTCTGATGTTTTTCTGGTGATTTTACAGTGATTATGTTTTCTAGGGAAGACCACAGAAGTAAAGTGCCATAATTAACACATCATATAAAGGGTGCATGCCATCATCATCACTTATTATTATGATATTAACCTTGATCACTTGGCTGAGGTTGATTGGTCAAATTTAGCCAATGAAAAGTTATTCTTTTTCACCCTCCCCTTTTTATAATGTAGCCTTTCAAAGAAAATTACTATGCTTAGCCAATACTTATGAGGGTGGAGTTGGTGAATCTACTTCTTCATGGAAAATTTGTCTTTTTAAAATTTTTCTCACTTAATAATTTATTTATATATCAGTATGTTCTCATGGATATTTTATACATTAACGTATAATCCAATACTACATTACTTATAATGTTGCTAAAATTTTTCATGCTTTCAACATTAAACAAGCTTTTAGTTGGCTCTTGTGTCTCTGACATCCTGCCATTTTTTATTTTTCACTTTTTTCTTTCTTTCTATCATTAAAAGATACTTCAGCCTCATCTTGTATGTTTTCTGCCTAGTCCCAGGCAGAAAATACATTTCTCCAAAATCCCTATTTTCTTTTATCGGTAAATGGCATTAGACACCAAAATCTGGGTGCTAAGTATGCTTGTTGTCCCTAGGGTATCATTGCTTCTAGGCCTTCTCGGCTAAGAGAAATTAAATATATGTATATATACTAACTCATGTATATAGTGATATCTATATCTATTTGTAACCATTTAAACTATATTAAGTTAAATATATGTGTTCATACTGAGTCTCTAACTCTAATCCATTACTGCATGATGCATTCTAGCCTCCTCCTCTTGCTTATCTGTAACCTCCCACTAACAGCAGTGAGAAATCTGGCTTTCACCACCCACCATATATTTACTACACTGTTCAATTCCAGGTTATGGTATCACAGTTGTTAACCCATTTCTTGAAGAAATAACTTTATTAACTAGACTTCAGTGCTTATGTCATTTTATTTTACCTTCAGGCTTAGAAATCTCGCTCCTTTCCAACATCACTTAGAATATGAATCTTTCACTGGTACCTTCATTCAAGTTGTTTCCTGAATTTGTAATTTTTTTAAAATATATATTTAATTGCATTTTCGATTTTGGGGTACATGTGAAGAACATGCAGGATTGTTGCATAGGTACACACATGGCAGTGTGGTTTGCTGCCATCCTCCCCATCACCTATATCTGGCATTTCTCCCCATGTTATCCCTTCCCAACTCCCCACCCCCTGCTGTGCCTTCCCTAGTTCCCCCTTACAGACCTCAGTGTGTGATGCTCCCTTCCCTGTGTCCGTGTGTTCTCATTGTTCAACACCCACCCATGAGTGAGAACATGTGGTGTTTGGTTTTCTGTTCTTGTGTCAGTTTGTTGAGAATGATGTTTTATAGATTCATCCATGTCCCTACAAAGGACATGAACTCATCGTTTTTGATGGCTGCATAGTATTCCATGGTGTATATGTGCCACATTTTCCCTGTCCAGTCTATCATCAATGGGCATTTGGATCAGTTCCAAGTCTTTGCTATTGTAAACAGTGCTGCAATAAACATTCATGTGCATGTGTCCTTAAAATAGAATGATTTATAATCCTTTGGATATATACCCAGTAATGGGATTGCTGGGTCATGTGGAATTTCTATTTCTAGGTGTTTGAGGAATTGCCACACTGTCTTCCACAATGGTTGAACTAATTTACACTCCCACCAACAGTGTTAAAAGTGACCTGTTTCTCCACATCCTCTCCAGCATCTGTTGTCTCCAGATATTTTAATGATCGCCATTGTAACTGGAGTGAGATGGTATCTCAATGTAGTTTTGATTTGCGTTTCTCTAATATATTGTCATATTCTATATTCTCAATTGTCATTCCCTGATCTCATACATGATTTTTAATTGCATAAGTTAATATTCACTGTTTCTGCTGTAATGTTCCACAGGCTTTGACAAATGTATAATTTTGTGCATCCACCATTTTAGTATCAGTCAGAATAGCTTTACCACCCTAAACAAGTCTATGTGCTTTACATATTCAAACATTGCCTCCTTTTTCTAAACTTTAGAAAATTTCTCTTTTTTCAAATATCATTTTTATAGTTTATCAGTTGGAATCTTATAGTATACGGCCTTTTAAGACTGCCTTCTTCTGTTTGGAAGATGTACTTAAGTTTGATTCATGTCCCTTTGTAGTGGCTGAATTGTGCATGTATTTTTTCTATAATTAATATTTCATTGGATGGTTCAGCTGTAGTTTATTAAGGGACATCTACATGACTTTAGTTTGGGATGATTCTGAATGAAGTTATGTGTGCCATAAACACTCGCATGCATGTTTCTATGTGAATATAAGTTTTCTAATTAGTTGGGTAAATCACAAGGAGCATGAGTATTACATTTTATGAAATTACTGTGTAAGAAAATGCCCATCTTTCAAAATGGCTTATACCATTTTGAATTTCCTCAAGCAATAAAGAAGAATTCTTTCTCACCTTTTAGAATTTCTATTCATATATATATATAAAGTTCTGGGGTACATGTGCAGATGGTGCAGGACTGTTACATAGGTATACACATGCCATGGTGGTTTTCTGCATCCATCTCATCCTCATCTACATTAGGTATTTCTCCTAATGTTATTTCTTCCCAAACCCCCCACCCCCTGCTTTCTATTCTCTTATTAACGAACATTAAATTCTTAATAAAACCATAAGTTTCTTAATAGAGTAAAAGTACACTATGTGAGACTTAGTGAAAATTTGGATTGAATATTTATTATTTAAACTCAACTTATTATTTAAACTCAACCTGGAAAAATACTAATATATAATAACCAATTTTCATTTTCCAGAGAGCCCTGTGGAATTAGCTTGAAAGAAAAGAAAGACAAAGCCAATTCAAGATCAGCATATCACTCCTTTGCGTAAAATGGATATTGGTAAAATGCTTTATTGCTTTCTAAAGTTTGATAGTCCACCTCATGATTTCATTTTCACTTTGAATTTGAGAGTAAATATTTTTATAAATTATATAAATTATAGTAGATGCTGGTTAAAATTTTTTGCATTTTAAGTCCTGTTAAAAATAGAGTAACCATTTGACACGTATCCTATTTTCACATAATACAATGTTTTGGATTTGCGCCCTTATGGAGTTTTTCTCAACAGAGCTATCCAAATAAATATTTGATATATAAGTTCTATCTTATGTAAGGTCTTTTTAAAGAGTAAAGACTTAATGATAAAATCTATGATAATCAAAATTCCAAGCAAGCCAAACCTCTTGAACTCTAGCTTTACAGTGTCTGTTAAATTTTCTGCTACACCATCATAAGGGATTACTGAAAGATTTAAAAAAATTGCATTGACTAAAAAAAACCCTATGCTACAAAATTATAACCAGTTCTACCTTTCCTGGGGTATTTTTTGAAACTTCATAATAACCTAATAAGCCTCATAACACCACTGTGAAGTAACTGAGGTTATGTTATGATGGCTTATAAAATTCTTTTTTTATATTCACAAATGGAATTTTGGTTTTGGCTTTGGTCATTCTTTTGTGGTGATTTAGACAGGAGCTATCAGAGGCCTATTCACAGATGGGGCGTTTCCGCAATAGCCTTTCAAGAATGCAGTGAAAGATGACTCTATTAACAAATGATTATATCACACACAGAGGAATTACTGCTCAGAAGTAAGGATTAGCCATACTATTTGAAACAAAAATACAAAATAGTCCCAAATTCATGCATAACTTTTAAAAAAGTATGAGATTACTAGCTAATATTAAGGTTCAAGTCACGAATCAAATATTGTCTTCAGCTTTAAATTTTAGCAAAATGCACAGTGACGATGCATGTCATGTGCCTATATAAAATAAAAACATTAAATCTAACACAATGAGACACAACCATGAAATACAGATTTATAACTCAGCTTCTATTGTTTGCTGGCTATCTATCACAGTAATTTACCACTCAAAGGTGATTGCCAACCTGTCTCATGACATCCATGATCTGTGCTCTGCTGCTGTAGCTTTGCTTGCCTAGAAAGGCACGCAAATGGAATCATTCTCATATAGCCTTCTGAATTTTGCTTACAAAGTTAGGATAAAGTATTCTACAATCACTCATAAGTGTACCAATAATTTATATCTTTTTATTTCCAAATAGTATTTCATCTTTATGAATATACAACAGTTTGTTTATTCATACACCCTTTGAAATACATTTGGGACTTTAGTTTTTGGTGCACAGAAATTAATTCATCATAAAGACTTGCAAAATGTTTTGTGTTAATAGGATTTATTTTATTTGATCATATGTAGGAGTGAACTTGTTGGGTCATCTGGTAATTGTATTATCACTTTTATATAAGACTCAAAAATCATTTGTCCAAATTGCTGTGCCATTATAAATCCAAACAAGTACTATATTAGCTTTCTAGTTGTTCATCTTCACCAGGACTTCATATTTGTTATTTTCTTTATAATCTTTATGATGATGTGTAATGGCATCTCATGGATTTTATTTTCATTTTCTTAGTTAATGATGTTGAGGGTTTTTTTAATATTTTTCTTTAGTCAGTTGTCAAAAGGCTTTCCATTTTGGGGGAATATTATATTAGAATTGAGATTTGAAATTTCTACATTCTGGATATCAGTTCTTTATCAGTTATATATTTTGCAAATGTCATCTCCCATTTTGAAGCATGTCATTCATTAATGGTAATGAGGGTTTTTTTTTTAACACAATTATACTTTTAGTGTTGATCTAAGAAACTTTGCCCAACAATTAAAGGTCAAAAAGATTTTTCTCTGCCTTTTTCTTTAGAAGCATTATAGTTTTAGGTTTTTATTTTGGGTTATAATGCATCATGAGTTAGTTTTTCTGCATAGTACAATGGACAGATCATTCTTCCTTTTCTGCATATGAGTGTTGTTGGAAAAGACAGTCTCATGTATACAGTCTCTTGCTCCCCCATTTGGGTGCATAGGAATGAAACTTGAGCCTAGAACACTTTCTTACCAAGAGATAAGGACCCCGGAAGACCTGTACTGGGTTTATCACCTTATTAGGGATTATCTTTACCTACTGCAAGCTCAGTGTATTCTCCTTTGTTCTGCTTAAGCGTGTGTGTAACATGGCCCCTGGCAAATCCCATTGCTTTATTTGTCATCCTCTGAAAGGGCACAGGGTCAATCTGTGACAGGAAAGGGATGTGGGTCACCATTTGGCTTTTGTCTGCTTCAGGGATGAGCCCTACTGGCCGTAGAGAAACAATGCACACAGTTGACATTGATCTTGCTCTGTCACTTGTCTATGTAAGCAAAGTGTTGCTCCATCCAATGCTTGACTATGCTGTTTCTCTTGGTGGATACCAATATGCAATGGGTAGACGTGTATGGAGTCTACCTATCAGTCTTCCCAGAGATTGATAACTAGTGCATGGTGTTCTGCAGAACACATCTCAAATATTTTCAGAAAAAGTGAACAAGTTAACAAAAATTTCTTTCCTTAAGAAGCTGACATCATAGAGGGAGAAGCAGTCAATAAACAATAAACACAATAATTAAACGTATTATATATGTGTATAAGAAGATGGTAAGTCCTAAAGTCTAAAGAAAAATGAGAATAGCATAAGGGATTTCAGATATGAATGAACTAACTAGAGGAATTTACGAAAGATGAGACAGATATCTGACCTACTTCATCAGAGCTTTGTTATTTTCCCTGTTCTTTTCTGCTATTATAAAATATAAGAACATCTCTATATTACTTCAATGAAATGAGCCGACATTCTTCAGAAAGGTAAAATAATTATAAATAATTAAATGTAACTAATTATCTCATTATTAATATTAAGTGAGGCCCAAGTAACCATTTTAGTTATGGATCAAAAAAGGACTCATTGAAAGTTACTTCATACTGGATTAGTTTACTCTGATACTTAAATTCAAATTCCTAAGAAAATATTGAGATTCTTAAATTCTTCAAATGTCAGTTTTTAAATTTCAGAATATATTAAAGTTTTTAAAAGTAAAAAATGTCAAAATTGTAGGTGTATATATATCTTTTTAAAACATAAGAGACTTGAAAGTAATTAAATTCACGTGATAACCATACAATCTATTCTAATAGTCTCTAAGGAAACAAGTATTCAGAAAGATATTCAAATTATGTTTAATATTGAAATGAAAAAAGTTGGCAAATGTCTATTTTTACTTAGCTTTGTGAATTAATAAGCAAAGATAAAGGGTATTATTTATATCTGTTTATATACTATCTAGGGAAAATAATTTCTTTAATCTATTTTATGGAAGAAAGTATTTGTTAAACTATCTATGTAAAATTAAAGGCAATTATGGGAAGGTGAATTAATATTTCACGATTAAAACACATTGATCTCATTATTGAAAGAACATTTACTAACTTCTAATTTTGACAGTAATATTTTTTGATGTTTCTTTGAATCTACAATAATCTTGTTCATAAAATCAGGCAAATATTTGACAAAATGGAATGATAATAGATAAAGGAGCACCATGCCTCATCGAGAGAATTTTTAATTACAGATCATTGAATCAATTTTCACATCTATTCAGTATCTTTATTTCAATTTTATTATTGAACAGATAAAAAAACTTCCTTTATTTTTCCTGTTAAAAGATAATTTTGTGGATATTAAATAGATTATAATTGCAGTATTTATTGAAAGAATTTTGCTCTGAGAAGTATTAGTAGATTTAATATGCTTAATGTCTAAATTAGCTAGTCCACATGTCCCAATTGATGCTGTGGTTCACATGCTAATGTTGGAAATTTATAGCTAGGCTATGCAAACCAGCAGTGTCCAATCTTCTGGCTTCTCTAGGCTGTATTGTAAGAAAACAAATTGTCTTGGGTCATGCATAAAATACACTAACACTAACGATAGCTGATGAACTAAAAAATAATTATTTAAGAATTGCATACTATTTTAAGAAAGTTTGTGAATTCCTGTTGGGCTGCATTCAAAGCCATCCTGGGCTGCATGCAGCATGTGGGTTGCAGGTTGGACAAGCTTGATGTAAACAGTTCAGTTTTCTTCATTTTATGAGATGTGATAGGTTGACACTTTTTCTACCTTTTCAAATCAAATAGTTGTTTTTATACTTTGTATATTGTGCTTATAATCATAACATCACTTTGCATAAGTATATGAAAGTATAATTTGTATCCCGTAAGTATATGAAAGTATAACACAGAATAAGGATATTAATATAAACTTTTAAAAAAACTTTTTAAAGCCCATCAGTGGTAGACTGGATAAAGAAAATGTGGTACATATATACCATGGAAAATTATGAAGCCATAAAAAAAGAATGAGATCATGTCCTTTGCAGGAGCATGGATGGAACTAGAAGATATTAGCAAACTAACATAGAAATGGAACACGAAATATCACATGTTCTCTTAAGTGGGAGCTAAATTGTGAGACCCCATAGATACAAAGGGGGGAACTACAGACACTGAGGCCCCCTTCAGCGTGAAGTGTGGGAGGAGGGAGAGGATCAGAAAAAATAACTAACTGAAACACCTGGGTGATGAAATAAACCTCTGTGACACAAGTTTACCTATATAACAAAACTACACATGTACCTCTAAACTTAAAATTTAAAAAGAAGCTCAGTGAACTACAAAAATATACATATATAAAAATTAAATTTTAAAAATACATAAACTTAATAATATATTTGACAAAGAAATAAAAACAATAAGAAATAGAAATTTGAAATATGAAGAATGTAGTGACTGAAATGAAAAATTTAAAAGAATGCTTCAGCAGCAGACTTGATCAAGTAGAAGAAAAAAAATCGATGAGCTTGAAGACAGCATGTTTGAAATTATCCAGTCAGAGGAGCAAAGTGACAAAGGAATGCAACAGAATAAATAAAGCCTATGAGAGTACCAGGACATGCTCAGGAGACTTAACATATTCATAATAAAAGTTCAAGATGGTGAAGAAGTGAAAAATGTTTAGAAAGCATATTTAAAGAATTAATGATAAAGAATCTCAAATCTATAGAAAGGTGCCAATATCCAGGTGCAAAAAGAGCAAGGTGTTCAATCACACTCAACCCGATGAGTAATTCTCCAATATTCATGATAATTAAACTATAAATTTCCAAAGATAAAGAAAAAATTGTGATAGCTGGAAAAGTTTAGAAAAACATTGCATACAAAGGAATCCCAGCACAACTACCACTGAATTTCCTAGTAGAAATCCTGCAGGCCAGGAGAGCATGAAATACTGTATTCTAACTGGTGAAGGAAAAAACCCAACTGCCAACCAAGAACACCTATCAAAGTTGTAAGGAGAAATAAAAACTTTTACAGACAAATAAAAACTAAAGGAGTTCATCATCACTAATCCTGCTTATAGGAATTGCTTAAGGGAGTTCTTTAATGTGAAAAAAAAAAAGACCACTAATTAATAACATAAAACACTTGAAAACATAACACTCAATGGTATACATAATAAGAATTGTTCAGGATATTCTATTCTGACTGCAATGGTGGTTTGTAAAGCAATGTTATTTCTAGTATGAGGGTTAAAATTCAAAACTATTAACATCAACTATAGCTAAAATAAATTTTCAAAGGATATACATTACAAAATGACATAAATTTTGACATCACATACAGGAAAAGTTGGGGGAGGAGTAAAAGTGAAGACAAAAGGAAAGTGTTAGTGATTATGTGAAAAAAGGGAACTCTTACACACCGTTGGTGGTGGTGCAAATTAGCACAATGATTATGCAGTGCTGTATGAAGCTTCTTCAAATAACTGAAAATGCAATTACCATATGATCCATTTTTGGGTATTTATTCAAAAGATTTGAAATCATTAAGAAGAGATGTCGGCCGGGCGCGGTGGCTCAAGGCTGTAATCCCAGCACTTTGGGAGGCCGAGGCGGGTGGATCACGAGGTCAAGAGATCGAGACCATCCTGGTCAACACGGTGAAACCCCGCCTCTACTAAAAATACAAAAAATTAGCTTGGCATGGTGACGCGTGCCTGTAATCCCAGCTACTCAGGAGGCTGAGGCAGGAGAATTGCCTGAACCCAGGAGGCGGAGGTTGTGGTGAGCCGAGATCGTGCCATTGCACTCCAGCCTGGGTAACAAGAGCGAAACTCCATCCCAAAAAATAAAAAATAAAAAAAAATTAAAAAAAATAAAAAAAAGAGATGTCTATACCCCATGCTCATTGCAGTATTATTTACAATAGTCAAGTTACGAAATCAATCAAAAAGCATTTATTAACAGATAAATGGATAAACAAATTGTGATACACACACACACAATAGAATACTAAAAATACTATTCAGCCTTAATAAAGAAAATTCTGTCATCCAACAACATAAATGAACATGAAGGACATTACAGTAACAGTAAGTGACTTAAGCCAGGCATGGAAAGACAAACACCACACGATCTCACTTTCATGTGGAATTGAAAGTAGTCAGACTCATAGAAACTGAATAGAATGGTGGTCACCAGAGGCTAGGAGTGGGGACTATTAGAAGATGTTAGTCAAAGCATATGGGGGAATACATATATTTAAAAAATATTTATTTCATAGTATAATGAATATAGTTAATAAAAACGTATTGTACATTTCAAAATTTCTTTTTTTCCCATTTATTTGTTTTATTGCATTTTAGGTTTTGGGGTACAAGTGAAGAACATGCAAAATTGTTGCATAGGTACACACGTGGCAGTGTGATTTGCTGCCTTCCACCCCATCACCTACATCTGGCATTTCTCCCCTTGCTATCTCTCCCCAGCACCCCACCCCCCACCGTCCCTCCCCTATTTCCCCCCAACTGACCCCAGTGTGTAGTGCTCCCCT
>NW_016107505.1:3281763-3332784 GCF_001604975.1 Cebus imitator
GCACCCAATACAGGAGCACCCAGATACATAAGGCAAGTTCTTAATGACTTACAAAGAGACTTAGACTCCCACACAATTATAGTGGGAGACTTTAACACCCCATTATCAATATTAGACTCATCAACCAGACAGAAAATTAACAAGGATATCCAGGACTTGAACTCAGACCTGGACCAAGCAAACCTAACAGACATTTATAGAACTCTCCACCCCAAATCCACAGAATATACATTCTTCTCAGCACCACATCACACCTACTCTAAAATTGACCACATAATTGGGAGTAAATCACTCCTCAGCAAATGCAAAGGAATGGAAATCGTAACAAACAGTCTCTCAGAACACATTGCAATCAAGTTAGAATTCAAAAGCTAACACAGAACCGCACAGCTTCATGGAAACTGAACAACTTGCTCTTGAATGTTGACTGGATAAATAATGAAATGAAGACAGAAATAAAGATATTCTTTGAAACCAACGGGAATGAAGACAGAACATGCCAGAATCTCTGGGACACATTTAAAGCAGTTTCTAGAGGAAAATATATAGCAATAAGTGCGCACATGAGAAGCAAGGAGAAATCAAAAATTGACACCCTATCGTCAAAACTGAAAGAGGTAGAGGAGCAAGATCAAAAAAACTCAAAGTCTAGCAGAAGACAAGAAGTAACTAAGATCAGGGCAGAACTGACGGAGATAGAGACACAAAAAACCCTTCAAAAAAATCAAATTTTCTTAGAGTACATTTTAAATGTTCTCACCATAAAAGCCATAGGTATTTGAGGTTATGGATATGTTAATTAACCTGGTTTAATTATTTCATATTGTGCTTATAATCACTTTGTATCCCATAAGTATATGAGACTATAATTTGTAAATTTACAATAAAATAAAAAAAATGCTAAGCCAAGAATTGATGATTTTATGAATATTTTCATTTTGCACCACAGCTTTGGCGTATAAATAGAGTTAAATTTAAAAATTTCCTTTGACACAGGCTTACACTCTGTTGCCCATGCTGAAGTGAGGTGGTACAAGCTTAGCCCACTGCGGCCTCTGTAACCTGGGCTCAAGTGATCCTCCTGCTTCAGCCTCTTGTGTAGCTGAAAGTACAGCCATGTGTCACCATACCTGGCTAACTGATTTTATTTTTAGTACAGAGAGATGAATTCTTACTATGTTGCCCAGGTTGGTCTTGAATTATTGAGTTCAAGTGATCCTCCCACCTTGGCCTCTTAAAGTGCCTACATTACAGGTGTTAGCCACTGTTCATGGTCTATTTTCAACTTTATTAAAGCAGGGAAGAACTCTAAAAAAAGTGAGATTATGTTATAATTACATCAGTAACAAAACAAGAATAAATTCATAGACACTTTTCAAATCAGTGACTCTTTCAAGATTATTTTAATGATAAGTCTATAAATAAACACTTTAAACCATGTCTTAATATACATGTTAGAGAAAAAATGCGTGAAATTTAACAGTTTTACTTAAGGTATAGATAATAATATAAAAACTATATCTTAATATTTAATTCAGATCTCAAAAGTACAAATTAGTGAAATTCTTAATATAAAGGTTTAGGTTACACATGTAGAATATATTGACACTTTTAAACAAGCAAAATGTAAAACTGATGAATGTTTTCAGTTTTACTGAACTTTAATGAAAAATTACTTTATAATCTGTCTCCAGATTTTTCTATTTTAAAAGTATTATTTCAGCCAAAACATTCCAAAACTATCTGAAGAATCCCTACATGCTACAGAATAATTTGGCACTCAAAAAATTAAACTGAAGTAAACAAAGAGGATGATTTATTTACTATTTATAAGTTAATTAGACTTCTTATAAATCACAAGACCTATGATATAAATAGCACTCATAAATCAACAACAAAAACTAAGTAAATTCATTTTTCATTTTGTACCTCAGCTTTGGAATATACACAGAATTAAATTAGAAAATTTGCTGTTGATAAAATATAATGTGCCTACTGTATATTTTAAATCTGTTATATTTACACATTCTCCCACCATCTCAATAGTTATGTTTTATAAGACTCATTTGAGCACATTTGTTACCAAACACAAGCCATGGATCCTTGAAGTTGCAAAGTAACTAGAAGTGGCCCTTGAATGCACTCACATTCAATTATTCATATAGGTAGAATATTAGTTTTCCTAAATATTGTCTACATAAAATGAAGAGGGTTTTAAAAGACATACTGAAGTCACTGCAGAATTTTTAAAATATGTATTTTCTTCATGCATAATTAATTGCTATTAAGTTGAATGGCAAAGTTTTAAAAGATTTTCTACACTCAAAAGAGCTGAAGACCAATCTTTTACAATTCAAAAAACTTCACTAAATACTAAAAATTTATGATGTGAAAAATTAAAACAGTAACAATTTCAACTAAGAAAAATTTGACACTGATTCTGAAAATATTGAATCCTGGCAGACAAAGCGATACAGTTTGGCTGTGTCCCCACCCAAATCTCATCTCTAATTGTAGTTCCCATAATCCTCATGTGTCAAGGGAGGGACCCGGTAGTAGGTAACTAAATCATGAGGGCAGGTTTGCCCCATGCTGTTCTCATGAGAGTGAGTAAGTCTCAAGAGATTAGACGGGTTTATGAAGGTTAGTTTCCCTGCACACCTTCTTCTGCCTTCCTCCATGTAAGACATGCCTTGCTACTCCTTCACCTGCCACCATGATTGTGAGGCCTCCATAGGTATGTGGAGCTGTGAGTCCATTAAACTTTTTATTAATAATTACACAGTCTTGGGTATTTCTTTATTAGTGGTGTGAGAACAGACTAATACACAGATAAAATTTAGAAAATATTTAAATTACTTTAAGGTAAATATGCAAAATTCTATTTTCTATTTAAAAATTAGACCTCTACTTGTTTATCAATTCTGGATGAGAAAATTATTAGTTTGGATAATTTTAATTACCAGAAAGTTTTCTTATATGTTGTGTAATATAAAAATTTTATAAGGGGAATTTTTTTTATGATTCCCATATAGTAATTTTCTTATTACACTGATTATTAATTTGCTATTTTTAAAATTTCTAATTTTAATTACTATTAATACATCATATTAACAGAATGAAAGATAAAAATCCTATGATAATTTCAATAGATGCTAAAAAAGCATTTGCAAAAATTTAATGTTCTTTCATAACAAAAACTCTTGAAACACTGAATATAGAAGAAATGTACTTCAATATAATAAAAAATTGAGTATGGAAGAAACGTACCTCAAGGTAATAAAAACCACATATATACACCCACAACTAGTATCATGTTGAATGGGAAAAAATGGAAAGCCTTTTCCCTAGTTCACCATGATTTTATAAATCATAAATATCCTCATTATTATTACTAAGCATAGATATCACTGTCTTATAAAGCATTGCTTTTTGGTATGCTGAATCGAGCCCTAACGCCATGATAGAGTTTATGCAACTCCTCAAATCTTGGGCTCACCTTTTAATGGTCATTTATAAGCCTATAGATCCTATTTCATAAACTTACCCTTGCTAGACAAATTTCAATAACAAGAAAATGCAGCATACACTTTGTATACTACATTTTATCTTGCCCAGCAAAGATGCAGTTCTTATGTACAAATGTTAGGGTTGAAAGGACTTTCTGTTTGCTTTTCTTTTGTGTGAGTTGGTAAAAAAAAAAGTTGAAAGTTTGCATAACACTGAGCTATGTAAAACGTTTCTTTTTAAATTGAGTTTTACTTCAAGATGGGAAAACCAAAGTTCTAGATTTTCCTGGTATTCAGAAAAATGCATACTAAGGACCGCAGGTGTCAGGGTGCCTTTGCCCTAAAATACTTGTTTCCTGCCGAAGCCTTTATTAAAATTTCAAATGCCTCAGTAATAAAGCCTATGTTTTATTTCTATGAAAATAAATTTAAACATCATATAGGTCTTAATAGGTTAAATGTAATAATAGAGTAAAACCCAGAAATAGGCAGAATGTATTCAGACTGTAAAGGGCAAACTGAAAATACATGACAATGTAAAGCAATATGAAATTTAAGACTTGTAAATTTACACCTTATGATAAAGATGGACAAAGTAAGAGAAAAGCAAAATTCAATGATGTTAGAGGAAGAGCTATTTTCATTAAAATTCATTTGATGTGATCATCTACAGCTTTACATTATTTCTCAATTTACTTTAATCAATGCATTATTTTGATGACTATGAAACCACATTCCCTCATTTGATCACATTTCACAATTGCAAATAAATAAGAAAAAAATTAAAGCTCTAAAATATTGAATATGTTCTTTTCAAATTATGTATACCAGTGATATATATCATTTATTTCACACACATGTAAAAGACCATAAGTCAAATATAACAAAATTAATGTCAACAGAATGGAAATGACATAAGGCAAAAGGAATAAGTATTTTAATTTATCCTTTTTAAAATGCAATTTATTATGCATGTATGAACTGTCCAAAGCCTTTGATCTTTTCTATTCAAGTCCTCTAAGATTATATGTATATCTGGACACCACCCATTTGGCCCATTAGGCAATAGATCTAGAAATAGCAAAGAACCTTCTTAAAGTAACATAGCTAGGAATGGTTAGCTGTAGGATTCACAAGAATTCCTTCCAGCTTTGTGCAGATTTCTAAAGCTCAAGTTGTATGCTACAGAGCCTAGAAGGCAATTAATCAAAGAAATGAAACTACTGAATGACTTGTGGCTTGGCTCCTAGGTGACATTTTATAATTAGTAGGTTTTTTCATAGTCTTTACTAAGTGTTGGTGGTATATTGGTATTTCCACGGACTCAACAGACTATCACCCCCCAATACATCCAACCCGAATTAATGTAAAATTCCATTTTTCCTTGAAGTGATTAGGCAATGGTATGTTGGCAAATGTTTAATAACCAGATCTCTCTGGTTTTACTTTTGTTTAAAAGCTCTGGTCTATAGCATTTCCTGATTCTCATGTTGTAAATATTCCTACGATGGCTGATTTCAAGCTCTCAATGTAACATCATTAAATGTGCAATGGGAAAGCCAGTGCAAACCAGCTTTACCACACTACTATAACATTAGATTTATCTTTCATCCTTCTGGTAATTATCATCTTGAAGCAACTTTATTTGTCAATTATTCATATTTGGTTCTGGGGAAAGGTAAGCAGAGCTTCAGACAATGAAAATCATTAACATTAGCCCAGAATGTCTCATCTTGAAAATTGATGTGCAGAGCATATCTGCAAAATATTTTAATGAAATGCTATGGTTAGGATGATGATGCGAATATATTTAATAATTTAATAATCATAATTGTTTGTTTTTGAAACTAATGCAAAACATAATCCAATGTAGAGTTTAGACCCATATATTGTATATTAAATTATTCTAATATTTTTATAAGCTGTAAGAAAAAAATTATGTTAATCACAACCACTATGTGATACTATTGGAAATGTGATTTTCCTGAATTAGTATTCCTGCTTTAAAAATCTCTTGGTCTAGTGTTAATTTCTGTTATGCAATACTTAAAGCATATTTTCACAACGATTAGAAATTTCAAATCCCCAAAAGAGAAAAAAATCGATATATTTGCAAATAAAGTATATTGTTTCTAGTCTATCAATATGATATGCTGATGTTTCAAATTTTTATAGTATTCATGCCTTATAAACTAGAATGATTTACAAAAAGAATGTTTTGGTTCTAGCAGAAAAGCAATAGAAATTATTAAATAAAAGTGAGTAATATAAAGACACAATTTTAAGATTCTAGAGAAAAAAATTGCAGAAAAAGTATCACCATAAAGCTTTATAAGTAATACTGTATTTTCATCTATTGTAATTAAATTTATAAATCTCACATTTCCATGTTTCCTAGGTGGCTGAAAATATCCTCACGAAGCCAAAGTGTATATCTAGGTCTTTTACAACTTACCACTACAGCTGTGCCAATGTAATCAAAACCTTTTAAAGATTGTCTCAATTTCAGTCAAACCAAATTTATTTTTGTGAATGATACTAAGGTATGTAGAAGTATATGTTAAAACTTATTTTAATTAGAATTGAGGACGAGTAGCTGATTTTGTAATTTTGATTGCATAGCAAGCAAAGTAGAAAAATTACTACTAGAAAACTTTTCAGTTGATTTTCTGTCTAGATATGCACTTTTCTTGTACTGTTTTAAAATATATAGACTATGTCCGAAACCAGATTTGAAACTGAATGAGAATGTTTATAATGCTATGTGCTGTGTTTGCTGTAGCAATTACTTCAATAATGTTTTCTTGAAATAACAATGTAAAAGAAAATGGAAGTTTTACTAACTTATTGCCTTGAATAACTTAATGTTCCCAAATGTCTACTACCTCACTCTCTTTAATTATGTTTTACACAGTCATTTTCTAGCTCATTCTTTCGCACAGATTTTAGGCAAAAAGAAGCAAATATGCAAACATTTTTTTTTTAAAATAAGACTTTTGTAAGAATCCCATTCAAGACTTTTCAAGAGTTATTATAAATTGCAAAACCATGGGCCAAACAATCAAATGAAGGCAGGTTTTTTGTTTTTTGTTTTTTTTTTTTTTTTGCTCCACAATCTATTTCCAATTTTACAGAGAAAAATAATAAAATATCCTAAAAGTTACCTGCTTTTTTCAAAGAAAAACACAACTGCAACTTAAACTCAATAAGTCTATGGGCCACTGGACCACTACTGTGCAGTGTGAATGACGAAAGGTACCAGCTTCCAAAGCAAACCATTTATTGATATGATATTAAAGATAATAAACCCTCATCATAACACCTGCAGACTGTGATAGCTGCCCCTCTCTCCACTAGAATATGATGCATGCACACTTATACAAATGCACCACAGCTGTATACAGAGTACTTTGCCACACTCAAATGTAATAATACCAGAGGAATTCATACTTGACTGGGGCTCGAAAAATTTCTAAATTAGAAAGAAAAGAAAAGAAAAGAAAAGAAGAGAGGCAGAGAAGAGCATAAGCAAAATTCAGATGAAGAACATAACATAAAAGTAAGTAATCAATGAAATCATGACTATTTTAGAACAAAATGTAGTTTATTTTAGTATCAAAGAAAACTGCAGACACTATGACTCTCCCTTAACATCAAAAAAAAAAAAAAATGGAGGGGTGCAAAAATGAAACACAGTGGTTCAAGGAAGAGATTACAATATAGCAAGTAGAGAAAATCGAGTTGATCTCTATCAGGATAGATGAAATAAAAAGAATTGCAGAGAATAAAATTATTTTATAAAAAATGACTAAAACCACATAAGCCAAGCTTATGAAAACCAGGAAACAAAATAAAACAAAACCTAGGGAAAAAATGAATAAATGGATAAAAGATGATAAATGAGACAGAGAAAGGAAGTTTAACACATGCATATACCAGTGTTCTATTTAAAAAATAATACTGTATATATTTAAAGTGTACACATGATATTTTAATAGACATACACATAGTCAAACGATTCATCACAGTCAAGCAAATTAAGATATCGATCACCTTACACGGTTACTGTGTGTGTGTGTGTGTGTGTGTGTGTGTGTGTGTGTGTGTATGTCTGTGTGTGTGTCGTGTATGGTGAGAGCACCTAGAATCTACTCTCTTGACAAATTTTTAGTATACAATACAATATTACTAACTATAGCCTGCATGCTTTACCTTGGAGCGCCAGACTTCTTCAGCCTATATCACTGCAAGTTTGTACTTTTTGATCTATATATCCACGTTTCCTCTCCCTCCCCTCCTCTGTAATAATCATTCTATTCTATTTCTATTCTGTTTCTTTGCATTCTACTTTTCTTAGGTTCTGCATATAAATTATATCTTGCAGTGTTCTTTTTGTTCTGTGCCTACTTTATATCACTTAATATAATATCCTCCAAGTTCATCTACGTTGTCACTAATGGCTGTATCTCCCTTTTTAAGGCCGAATAATACTCCATTGTGTGTATGTGTATATGTGTATGTACATGTATACATATATATACATATATATAAATATATGCATATTAATATATATTTATACTAAAATTTATTCATTCAGGGCTGGTGTGGTGGCTTATGACTGTAATTCCAGCACTTTGGAAGACGCTGGCGGGTGGATCACTTGAGCCCAGGAGTTCGAGACCAGCCTGGGCAACATAGGGAAACCCCTGTCTTTACAAAAAATAGCTGGCTGCAGTGATGCATGCCTATAGTCCCAGCTACTTGGAGGCTGAGATGGGAGGGTTGCTTGAACCTGTGTGGCAGAGGTAGCTGTGAGCCAGGATCACACCACTGCACTCCAGCCTGAGTGATAGAGTAAGACCATGTCTCAAAAAAAAAAAAACAAAATTGCATGCCTCTATCAGATTGTTTCCATATTTTGGCTATTATGATAATGCTGCAGAGAGCATGGAAGAACAAATATCTCTATGAGGTGCTGGTTTATTTTTCTTTCAGGTGATGGCTAGGTTGTGGTGGTCCAATTTTAATTTTGGAGGGACCACTATACTCTTTCCATAATGGCTTTTACCAATTTACATTCTCCTCAACGGCCTACAGAGATTCTCTTTTCTTCACACCTTCGCCAGTTTCTCAAAATGCAGTTCAAAAAATTGGGGTGTTAGATGTGTGTTCCAGTACCTTCTATCCTTGGGGAGAATCTGAGAGCCAGAGTTTATATTCCATTCACTCTGCCCTAAGCCTGGGAGAGAATTTCTGGCAAATCCCTTTACCCTGGTTCAGACTGCACACCCTGAGCCTGGGGACATGGCTGATGGAAATGCACTCATTTAAAAACCAATTCTTGTACACAGGGCTGCAATGAACATATGTGTGTATGTGTCTTTATAGTAGAACAATTTATAGCTCTTTGGGTATATATCCAGTAATGGGATTGCTGGTTCAAATGGAATTTCTATTTCTAGATCCTTGAGGAATCCCCACGGTGCCTTCCACAATGGTTGAACTAATTTACACTCCCACCACCTGTGTAAGAGTATTCCTATTTCTCCACATCCTCTCCAGCATCTGTTGTCTCCAGATTTTTTAATGATCACTATTCTAACTGGCATGAGATGATATCTCAGTGTGGTTTTGATTTGCATTTCTCTAATGACCAGTGATGATGAGCATTTTTTCATATGTTTGTTGTCCTCATAGATGTCTTCTTTTGAAAAGTGTCTGTTCATCTTCTTTGCCCACTTTTGAATGGGGATGTTTGTTTTTTTTCTTGTAAATCTGTTTTAGTCCTTTGTAGATTCTGGATATTAGCCCTTCATCAGATGGGTAGATTGCAAAATTTTTTCCCATTCTGATAACACGGGGAGAAATGCCATAAAATAAATATATTAAAAAACAAAAAGACCCCACTTCTTCCAGGGAGACTCATGGAGGCAGAGCCCCATCAACAGAATAAGGTGACTTCGGAACTGGCTCTTGGATGGGAACTATTACAGTTGAGGTGCCCGATGCATGCAAAAACTCTTTCCAAGAAGAATCTGCAATTCTGCTTTTATCTGTGTAGGAAGCTGGTGGAGAGAAGCCACCAAATGTACGTGCTCACATACTATCCATTCCGGCTCCTGGAGCTCACTGTCTACCTGCCTTATCTGTTCCAGTTCCAGAGGCAAGTTCATTAGAAGCTTAGCCCTCACGCAGCAGCTGGGAAAGTAGGCAGACAAATCCACTCTAGGGGACACTGGAAGCTGAGTATTCTATCCCATTCTCTCTGCACTGATTCTGGTGTAGAGCTGCTGGAAGTGCACATTCACCCACTTAAAACCACCTCTTGTCTTTTCCACTCCCAGAGTTAGGTGACTCAGAGACATACCCTCCATGGAGAAGAACAGCAAAACTTGGGATGCGCTATCTGTGGTGCAATCCCTTCACTTGTTAGGGAGAAGCTAAGACTTTGAAAATTCCTTCCCATTGCAATGTACTGTGTTTGAGGTGGGGGTGGTGCCTCAACTTTTCAACACTTTTCCAGTGTCTATAGTTTCTCAGTTGCCCAATGTGTGGAAATCTCTCAACTAACTTCTGGCTTTCTCTCCGAGGAAACTGATGTATGTGTAGATGTTTATTTTGTGTGTTTCTGGGAGGAAAGTTTGGGAGCCTCCTGTTCTGTCATCTTGCTGATGTCACTATCTGTTGGTGTTTCTGAACAAGATATTTAAACAAATGAAACAGTAGGCAAATAAGCTATGCTAAGATAAATGCAGACATTTTCCTGAAATAAAGAATAAATGTAAACCTGTAAATTAACACCTTGTAGTGGTAGGAAAAAAATTGATTTAAAAAATAACACCAAAGCGTATCCTCATGACATTACTACACTTTTTGGCTAAAGAATGTTCTTAGAACAGTCAAATATGAAAAGCAAATAATCTGTGAAGGTTGGATACAAACTTTTCTTTAGAGCAGACTTTGATAACAAGCTGTGTGGAGCAATGCCTATGGAGGTACATAGAACATAAAATATGGTGGTTGAAGGTGTTCTTCGGTGTGAAGGAATATGCACGTTTTCAAACATATGTGCACTCAAGGAGTTTGGATCACATACAACTTTCCAGACCAAACTATTTAATAGTGAAAGTCAGAGAGAACTATGATTTGAATCAAGCTATAGTACCCCAAAATACAAAAGTTAAATGCTGAGCACTAGATTAACTTATGTATAAAACTAAGTCACACTGATGGGGGATTTATAATAGCATAAGAAAATATAACATTTACAAACTAGACATGGTAAAGTTTATAATCTAACTAACAAAACACAGGAGATATTGGGCAAATGAAGCGGCAGCAAGTATAGTTGTGTTTCTGCTTATTGCTTTAAAAAATCAGAGGAGTCAGAACCTAAAACTGAAACATACACTTAACAAGAAACACAACCTACAACCACTTTTAATCCCCCACCATGTATATGTATGCTCATGTGCACCCCCACACACAAAAGCATATGCACACACATATATGCACACACAAGCCATTCTTGCAGGAGTGAGATAGTGTCACATTGTGGTTTTAATTTGCATTTCCCTGATAATTAGTGATGTTGAGCATTTTTTCATATATTTGTTGGCCATTTGTATATCTTCTTTTAAGAATTGTCTGTTCAAGTTCTTAGCCCACTTTTTAATGGGACTGTTTGTTTTATTCTTGCTGATTTGTTTAAGTTTCTTGTAGATTTTGGATATTAGTCCTTTGTTGGATGTATAGATTGCTAAGATTTTTCTCCCACTATGTAGATTTTCTGTTTACTTTGTGATTATTTCTTTTGTTGTGTCAAAGGTTTTTAGTTTAATTAAGTCCTATCAATTTATCTCTGTTTTTGTTGTGTTTCTTTTTAGGATCTTGGTCATGAAGTCTTTGCCTAAGCCAATGTCTAGAAGGGTTTTTCCACAGTTATCTTCTAAAATTTTTATGGTTTCAGGTCTTATAATAAGTCTTTGACCCACATTGAGTTGATTTTTGTATCTGGTGAGAGATGAAGATTGAGTTTTATTCTTCTATATGTGGCTTGCCAATTATCCCAGGACAATTTGTTCAATGGAGTGTCCTTTCCCCACTTTATATTTTTGCTTGCTTTATGGAAGATCAGTTGACTGTAAGCACTTAGCTTTATTTCTGAGTTCTCTATTCCGTTCCATTGGTCTATATACCTATTTTTATGCCAATACAATGCTGTTCTGGTGACTATGCCCTTATAGTATAGTCGGAAGTTGGGTAATGTGCTCCTGCTAGATATGGTCTTTTTTGCTTTAAAAAAATTTTTTTTTTATTTTTTTAAGACAGGGTTTTGCACTGTCACCCAAGCTGGAGTGCAATGGTGAGATCTTGGTTCACTACAACTTTCACCTCCTAGGTTGACATGATTCTCCCGCCTTAGCCTCCCAAGAAGCTGGGATTAGAGGTGCACCTCACCACACCCAGCTAATTTTTTAATATTTTTAGTGGAGGCAGGGTTTTGCTATGTTAGCCAGACTGGTCTCGAACTCTTGACTTCATGATCCACCCACCTCAGCCTCCCAAAGTGTTGCGATTACTGGTGTGAGCCACTGCACCTGTCTTGTTTTAGCTATACAAAAGATCATTCAAGACTACTATGAACATGCTTCCACACACAAACTAGAAAACCTGGAGGAGATGGATAAATTACTGGAAATATATAACCCTCATAGATTAAGCTAGGAAGAAACAGAAACTCTGAACAGACCAATAATAAGTGGTGAGATTGAAATGGTAATTAAAAAGTTATCAACAACAACAACAAAAACCCCTCAAGACCAGAAGGATTCACAGCTGAATTTTACCAGACTTTCAAAGTAGAATTTGTACCAATTCTATTGACAGTATTAGAAAAGATAGAAATGGAGGGAGTTTGCCCTAAATCATTCTATGAAATATCACCCAAATACCAAAATCAGGAAAGGACATAACAAAAATATAAAACTACAGGCTAATATCCGAGATAAACAAAGATGCAAAACTCCTCAGGAAAATAATAGTTAATACAACGCATTTCGAAAAGATAATCCACAATGATCAGTAGGTTTTATGTAAGGGAGGCAGGGTTGGTTTTACATTAAGAAGTCAATAAATGTGATACACCACATAAACAAAATTAAAAACAAAAATCACATGATTATCTTGACAGATTCAGAAAAAGCATTTGACAAAATCCAGTATCCCTTTGTGATTAAAACCCTCAGCAAAATCAACATAAAAGGGACATACCTTAAGATAATAAAAGCTATCTATGACAAACCCACAGCCAGCATTATACTGAATGAAAAAAAGTTGAAAACAATCCCCCTGAGAACTGCAACAAGACAAGAATGTCCACTTTTGCCACTTCTATTCAACATAGTACTGGAAGTCTTAGCCAAAGCAATCAGATAAGAGGGCATCCAAATCAGTAATGAGGAAAATCAAACTGTTACTGTGTTTGCTGATGACATGATCATCCACCTAGAAAACCCCAAGGACTCATCCAAAAAGCTCCTAGAACTGGTAAATTAATTCAGCAAAGTTTCAGGATACAAAATTAGTGTACCCAAATCAGTAGTCCTATAAACCAACACTTCCAGTTGTTGGGTGGAATGTTCGGTAAATATCTGTTAAGTTCACTTGTTCTAGGGTATAGTTTAAGTCCATTGTTTCTTTGCTGCCTTTCTGTCTTGATGACCTGTCTAGTGCTATCAATGGAGTATTGAAGTCCTCCACTCTTAATGTGTTGCTATGTCATTTCTTAGGTCTTGTAGCAAATGTTTTATAAATTTGGGATCTCTGGTGTTAGGTGCATATATATTTAGAGTTGTGATAGTTTCCTGTTGGACTAGACCTTTTACTACTTATTTATCCTATTATTTATTATTACTTTTTTTGAGACAGAATCTCACTCTTGTGCAGGCTGGAGTGCAATGGTGCGATCTTTCATCACTGCAACAACTACCTCCTAGATTCAAGTGATTCTCCTGCTTCAGCCTTCCTAGTAGCTGCGATTACAGGTGCCTGCATCCACACCCAGCTAATTTTTGTATTTTTAGTAGATACAGGGTTTGACCGTGTTGGAAAGCTGGTCTTGAACTTGTGAACTTAGGTCATCCACCCACCTCTGCCTCCCAAAGTGCTGGGATTGTAGGCATTAGCCACCACTCCCGGTCTAGACCTTTCATTATTAAACAGTGTCCCTCTTTGCTTTTTTTTTAAATGGCTGTTGCTTCTAAGTTTGTTTTGTTTGATGTAGGAATAGGACTCCTATTCAGTTTTGGTGTCCATTTGCACAAAACATTTTTTTCCACCCTTTTACCTTAAGTTTATGTGAGATTTTATTTTTCAGGTGAGTCTCTTGAAGATAGCAGATACTTGGTTGGTGAATTTTCCTCCATTCTGCCATTATGCATCTTCTTTTTCTTTTTTTAAATTATACTTTAAGTTCTGGGGTATATGTGTAGATAGCACAGGATTGTTACATAGGTATACACATGACATGGTGGTGTACTGCCTCCATACCCCCGTCGCCACATAAGATATTCCTCTTAACGTTATCCTTCCCTAATCCTCCTACCCCCTGCATTCCCTTCCTTAGCCTCCCCACCCCTCAACAGCACCAGTGTGTGATGTTCCTATCCCTGTGTCCACGTGTTCTCATTGTTCAACACCTGCTGAATAATTTTTATTTTTTTTCATTGTGTTGTTGGTTTATAGGCCCTGTGAGATTTATGCTTTAAGGAGATTCTATTTTGGCATATTTTGAGAATTTGTTTCAAGATTTAGTGCTCCTTTCAGCAGTTCTTGTAGTGCTGACTGGTAGTGGTGAATTCTCTCAGCATTTATTCATCTGGAAAAGACTGTCTTTCCTTCATTTATGAAGGCTAGTCTTGCTAGATATATAATTCTTGATTGATAAATGTTTTGTTTAAGGAGCTTAAAGATAGGGCCACCATTCCTTCTAGCTTGTAGGGTTTCTGCTGAGAAATCTACTGTTAACCTGATAGGTTTTCCTTCAGTAGTTACCTCATGCTTTTGCTTCACAGCTCTTAAGATTTTTTCGTTCGTCTTGACTTTAGATAACCTGATGACTATGTGCTTAGGTGATGATCTTTTTGTGATAAATTTCCCAGGTGCTCTTCGAGCTTCTTGTATTTGGATGTCTAGATCTCTAACAAGGCTGAGAAAGTGTTCCTCAGATATTCCCTCAAATATGTTTTTCAAACTTTAAGATTTCTCTTCTTCCTCAGGAACACCAATAATTTTTAGGTTTTGCCATTTAACATAATCCCAAACTACTTGGAGGCTTTGTTCATTTTTTAAATTTGTATTTTTTTTTTAACTTTGTGGGGTTGGGTTAATTCAAAAACTTGTTTTCAAGCTCTGAAGTTCTTTCTTCTACTTGTTCAATTCTATTGCTAAGACTTCCAGTGCGTTTTGCAATTCTCTAAGTGTGTTCTTTATTCCTAGAAGTTGTGATTGTTTTTTATTTATACTATTGATTTCACTAGAGATTTGTCCAGTCATACCTTGTATAATTGTTTTAATTTATATAAGTTGGACTCACTTTTCTCTGGTGCCTCCTTGATTGGCTTAATAGTTGCCCTTCTAAATTCTTTTTCTGGCAATTTAGAGATTTTGTCTTGGTTTGGATCCATCGCTGGTAAGCTAGTGTGATATTTTTGGGTTGTTACAGAACCTTGTTTGTCATATTACCAGAATTGTTTTTCTTGTTCCTTCCTATTTGGGTAGACTGTGCCAGAAAGAAGATCTGTGACTCAAGGACTGCTGTTCAGATTTTTTTGTTCCATGGGGTACTAACTTGATGTGGGGCTCTATGCTTTCCCCTAGTGGTGGGACTTTCTGAGATCTGAACTGCAGTGATTGTTATTTCTCTTCTGAATCTAGCCACCCAGCAGAGCTACTGGGCTTCAGACTGTTATCTGGGTAGTGTCTACAAAGAGACCTGCTATGAGATCTGTCTTCAGGTCTCTCAGCACTTGCTCCCGTGGAGGTAACAGAGGAGTTAAGTGGACTTCGTGAGGATCCTTGGTTGTATTTTTGTTAAGCATACTGGTTTTGTGTTGGTTAGCCTCCAGCCAGGAGGTGGCGCTTTCAAGAATGCATCAGCTGCTGTTGTATAGGGAGAATACAAGCTTACCCTAGGGTCAGATGGGGCCATAGTGCTCCCAAGGCATTATGCCTTTTTTTCTTTTGCTACCAGGTTGGGTAGAGAAAGACCATCAGGTGGTGGCAGGGTTTGGTGTATCTGAGCTCAGACTTTCGTTTGGTGGGGATTCAGGTGGCTTCTGTAGGGAATGGGGATGTAGTTGTCAGGCCAATGGAGTTATGTTTCTAGGGGCGTATGGCTGCCTCTGCTGTGTGACACGGGTTGCCAGGGAAGTGGAGGAAAGCCAGTGGTCACAGGCCTCCCTCAGCTCCCACAACACCTGTAGCCAAAAGGTTGCTCTCACTCCCACTGTGCCCTCACAACAGCACTGGGTTTATTTCCAGGCAGCTGGTGAGAAAGACTGAGAACTTGCTCCAGGCTATAAGCCTCCTAGCTGGAAAAGCAAGCTGATTTACAATCCCCTGGCTGTCCCACAGAGACTGCAGTAGCAATCCACCTCCTTCAAAGAGTTGGTGGATTTTCTTGGCTTTCCCAGTATGTTCCTGCCATAGTTCTTGGAGCAAAAGTTCCCTGTGTGGTTCTCCAGAAGCTGCTCTGTTTATCTGAATGGCAGCTGAAAGTTAGTCCTGCTTTCCACATTTTCACATAATTTCTTGCTATAAAAATGCAACTATTTTCTGTATGTTGACTTTTTATCCTACAAGTTTACTGAATTAGTTCTAACAGGTTTTTTTTTTTTTTTTTTTTTTTTTTTTTTTTATTTTTTTTTTTTTTTTTTTTATAAGACCATGTCATCTGCAAATATCAACAATTATTTTTTTTTTCTGATTTGAATGTCTTTTTCTTCTCCTTTGCTTAATTTCTCTGCAAGGACTTCCAGTACTATGCTGAGTAAGAGCAGTTAAAGTGACCACCTTTGTCTTGTTTCTGATCTCAAAGAAAAACATTTCAGCTTTTAATTGTTGACACTGAACTTATGAACTTGACATGCATAACTTTTATTATGTTGAGGTGTTTCCTCTATTCCTAATTTGTTGAGTTTTACTCGTAAAAGGATGTTGAATTTTATCCAATACGTTTTCTGTGTCTATTGAGATGACCATATTTTTTATACTTCATGCTGTTCATGTGATATATCTTCTCTATTGATTGAACCATTCTAACATCCTAAGGATAAATTTCATGTAATCATGGTGTATTATCCTACTATTGTGCTTTTGAATTTAGTTTGCTAGTATGTTGTTGGATTTTGCCTGTGTGTTTATCAGGAATTACGGCCTATAATATTTTTTCTGTAGTCTCCTTATTAGTCTTTAGCATAACAGTAATTGGCTTTATCAAATAAGTTTAAAAGTGTTCCCTCTTGGCTGGGCACAGTGACTCATGCCTATAATCCCAGCACTTTGGGAGGCCAAGGAGGGTGGATCACGAGGTCAAGAGAGCGAGACCATCCTGGTCAACATGGTGAAACCCCGTCTCCACTAAAAATACAAAAATTAGTTGGGCATTGTGGCACACACCTGTAGTCCCAGCTACTCGGGAGGCTGAGGCAGGAGAATTGCTTGAACCCAGGAGGTAGAGATTGCGGTGAGCCAAGATTGAGTCATTGCACTCCAGCCTGGGTAACAAGAATGAAACTCCGTCTCAAAAAAAAAAAAAAAAAAAAAAATAGTGTTCCCTCTTTGTCAATTTTTTTTTGGAAGAGTTGGTGAAGAATCAGTTTTAAATAGGTTGATAGAATTAATTAGTAAAGCCATCTAGTCCTAAGCTTTTCTTCGTTGGAAAGGTTTTGATTACATATTTAATAGCTTTGTACTTTATTGGTCTGTTCAGACTTTTGATTTCTTCATCATTCAGTCTTGAAAGGCTGTATGTTGATAGAAATTTATCCATTTCTTCAAGGCTGTCTAATGTGTTGGAGTAAAATTGTTCATAATAGTCTCTTATAATCCTTTGTATTTCTGTGGTATCAGTCTTAATGTGCCCTTTCTTACAGTTTTATTGATTTAAGTTGTTTCTCATTTTTCCTTAGTCTAGCTAAAAATTTGTCATTTTCTTTATCTTTTCTCAAAATCAACTCTCAGTTTTTTTTTTCTATTGTCTTTCCAGTCTCTATTTCATTTATTTCTTCTTCAGTTTTCTATTTTCTTCCTCCTTTGTTCTTCTTTTTTTAGTTCCTTGAGGTGTATCATTAGGGTTTTTATTTTACTTTTTTTTTTTCATGCAGGTTTTTTTGCTGCAGACGCCCCTTTTAGTACTGCTTTTGCTGTATTCAATAAGTTTTTACATTTTTAAAAATTTTCATTTGCTTAAAGATACTTTTTTCTTCGCTTTTTATTTCTTCCTTGACCTATTGGTTACTCAGAAATATGTTGTTTAATTTGCACATATTTGAAAATTTTCCTCTGTGAGTTTTATTCTTTATTTCATACCATTGTGGCTGGAAAAGATATGATGATTTCAATGTTCTAAAATATTGTTAAGTCTTGTTTTTAGGCCCAATGTATGATTTATCCTGAACTAGTTATATTTTATTGTAGAGAAATGTTTGTATAAAAATTAGGAATTCCTTCATCCTAAATTATTTTTAAATTTATTTATTTTAATTTAGGTGCATACTATATCTGGCATTTCTCCACATGTTATCCCTCCCTACCCCCCCATTCCCACCCTCTACTGTCTCTCCCCTATCCCCCCAGCTGTCCCCCGTGTGTGACGCTCCTCTCCCTGAGTCCACGTGTTTTCATTGTTCAACACCCACCTACGAGTGAGAACATGCAGTGTTTGGCTTTCTATTCTTGTGTCAATTTGCTGAGAATGATGGTTTCCAGATTCATCCAAGTCCCTATAAAGGACACGAACTCATCGTTTTTTTATGGATGTGCAGTATTCCAAGGTGTATATGTACCACATTTTCTTTGTTAAGTTTTAAAATTATATTCAAAAGTCATGTTTGGAATAGTATCCACCAGATACTAGACATGATTATTATTGAGAGGGACAATATTTTTTGTCTTAAATATTTACTTTTTTGATTTTATCTTATATGCATTTTTAAAATATGAATTACTTTTACTGTTAGGATGAAACAATAAATAGTGTTTATTCCTTACAAATGTCTAGCTCAGGTGACTTTGCAAATGTAAACTACATTTCTTGGACTCAAGGATATACAGAGACAGTGCCAAATAATCAAATAATAAAAATTACACAGAAATATCTCTCATTATTCTCAAGCTAACAAAGTTATTTTTCAAGATTTTTATTATGGTAAAATAAAGAGGGCATCATATTTATCATTTTAATCATTTTTAAGTGTAAAGTTCAGTGGCATTAACTAATATTCACATTGTTGCTCACCATTACTTTATGTCTAGAACTTTACGCCATCATCTTAAACACAAGCTTTGTCCTCATGAAGCAGTAAGTCTTCATTTGTTTCTTCCTTTTAGCCCTTTGTAACCTCTATTCTACTTTCTTCTTCCATAAATTTGACTTTGCTACGTTCTACCTCGTATGAACAAAATACCTCTAACTTATTTCACCTAGTGTACTGTCCACAAGGTTCATTCAAGTTGTAGCATGTATCTAGATTTCATTCCTTTTTAAGGCTTATTTATATTCAATTGTATGTATGTATCACTCTTATTTATCTATTGATACACAGGTAACTGTTTTAGCCCTTGTTTTCAATTCTTTTGTGGTAAACAATCAGCAGCATTCTGTTTATGTGGGCTCTGCATCTGCATATTCAGCAAACTGCAGATCCAAAATGTTTTTCAAAAAAGAAAAACAATAAAAATAAACACCAGTAAATAATACAAATTAAAAAATACAGTATAATGACTATGTAGCATTTACGTTGTATTAGGTAAAAGTAATCCAGAGATGATTTAAGGTATAAAGGAGGATGTATATAAATTATATGCAAATTCTACGCCATTTTATATAAGGGACTTGAGTATCCACAGATTTTGGTATCCTCCGGGGTTCCTAGAACAAATTTTCTGAAGATACTTAGGGACAACTGTATTTTCTGAAGTGAAATGCTCCATCCATCATACGGTAAAATTATTTAATTTTTTAGGAACTGCCATGCTGTTCTCCACAGTAGCTGCACCATTTTACATTTCCCACAGCAATGTACAAGGACTCCAGTTTCTTCACATTTTCAACACTTGTTATTTTCTGTTTTATTTTTTTAATTATAATCATCATAATCGGTATGAGTTCATTGCTCGTCTTATTGTACTTTTGATTTGTATTTTATTAATGATCAGTGATGCTATCTTTTCCTGTTCTTATTTGGGCATTTGCATACTTCTTTGAAGAAAGATGTATTTGAATCCTCTGCACATTTAAAAAATTGGATTGTTTTTTCTTGGATTTTTTTGCTATATTAAAAAAAATCTATTTGCCCAAATATCCCTTAAAAATCTTAAAATCTAGTTGTATTATTAACTATATGCCAATAACTAAAGCAAGGTGGAGTAAGAAATTTACAAGTAGAAATTCACAAAATCCTGTAAGCAGAAATTATAATTATAACTTCTATTTTTACCAATGAATGAACTTCTTAATTATTCAATTCTTAGAAATAAGATTTTGTGGAAATAAGTATGGGCAAAAATATGAAACTCACTCTTACTGGAATAATTTAAAGCAACAAAAATATATAAATTATTTTTTATAATTATTTTTTATATATAAAAATATAAAAACCTATAAATTATTATAAATTATATTTATATATTTTTGTTATATATATATAAATATATATATAATAAAAATATAAATTTATAGGCAAACATCAAAGCACATTTTATGGCTACCTATCAATAGAATTGAAATTCTAATGAACAGTTATATCACTTCTCAAAGCTATAACTTCTTAAGTTTCAAGAGTGGTAATCTCTCTTGAAATTTTTCTGCACTTATGTAAATATTTTTAAGCTATTCATTTTGCATTCATGTGATATAATTTAACATAATCTATTCTCTCTGCTTTCAAATAATCTTAAATTTATATTCTAACATCTAATTTTGTGAGAATAATTGATATAAATTCACATATAATAGATAAGCCATGTCAAACAATGCAATTTTTACTTTTATTAATCTTTCCTTAGAAAGACTTCAATAACAAATATTCACATTATCATACATTGGTTTTCAGTTAAATAGTGTAAATGCTTTATATTATTATTTTATTTTTTGAAACAGGGTCTCTTTCTGCTGCTCAGGCTGGAGTGCAGTGGCGTGATCTCTGCTCACTGCAATTTCTGCCTCCTGGGCTCAAGTGATCCTCCCACTTCAGCCTCCCGAGTAGTTGGAATCACAGGCACACACCACCACTCCTGGCCAAATTTTTGTTGTTATATTTTGTATAGCTATATATTTATGCATATATGTATATATATATATATACACACATGTATATCCATACAATATTTCCATTATATAACATAGAAGATATATAAATATATTTATGTTTGCATGTAGAGTTTCTCATCAGGTAATTCCATCTTCTTTAAATCACTCTTATTAACAACTGAGAGTCCACCTTGAATATTTGTGGGGATTTTTTGAATTTGTAATTATTCACATATTTTTGGTGTACTGGAGAGTTGGAATATTTGAAGGAATCTAAACTAAGTTAGGGCTGTCTGGATAATGGATCTGATCTCAACAGTGAATAGTAGGTCACTTGAAATTTATGTTGAGTTTGTAAACAATGGTTATGCAGGGCATGGACCCTGGCAACCTAAACCAACCTTACTTATCCCAAACATCCTCATTTATGGATAGGAAAAACTAGGTCATTGAAGTTTAACAATGGTAGAAGCTTATGATTTATTAGTAAATAAATAGTTCATTTTATTATTGTTTTAATATCAAATTGTGCACAATGACTTACATGTTTTATATATATATATATCCAAGTGAGGAAACTATATATATATATCATATATATATATAGAAACTATATATATATATAGAAACTATATATATATGATATATATGATATATATAGATATATATATCATATATATCTATATATATGATATATATGATATATAGATATATAGATATAGAAACTATATATATAGATATATATATCATTCTCAGACTGGCAACTGACACATAGTAAATAAACGAATCAACATAAAAATTACAGAAAATGATTTGCTTTTCTTTTTAAACTAAAACTATAAAATGTTAAACAGTAAATTTTCTCAAGCCTCTAAAGTCATACACAAATAAGTAGAGAAACTTTTTCCTCATGATAACCCCGTATCAAAATGACACCTGGTAGTCTTCTTGTCATTGTTTATTCTCACTTTTTAAATTTGTTGTCATGTAATGAAAAAATAAATTAGAAATTGACTAAAATAGAAGTGATACCATTTTACTCTGTCTAAAAAGTGGCAAACACATTGAGGTATATAAGCTGGTAATTATTGTAAGAATAATCAATAGTTCCTTTGTATTTATAATTTGCAAAAAATTGTGTATTGTAAATGTATAGTGTAGTGTAGTAGCGTAGTATAGTGCGGTAGCCTGAATAATTTCTCCTTCCCCAAGCATATCCATGTTGTAATCCTCAGAACCTGTGACTATGACAATTTACATAGTAAAAGGGTTTGCAAATGTGATTAAGGATGTTGAAATGAGAACTGAATTATCTGGGTGTGTCCAGTATAATCACATGGATAAACACCATGTATCGAAATATACTTTCCACCAGCTATTTATAATTGCTTAAGATGTATCGCCATGGAAAACACCATTGGTTAAAAATACCTATTAAATTATGTGAAAAATTCAAATTTCTATAAGAATTTTATCTTCAAAGACCAATAAGATAATGTTCACTTCATAAAGGCACATAAGCATGCATAAGCCATTAATACTAACTGAAAATTATGCTCTTTTTAAAATATGCATTTTCATAAGCACATTACAGTTCTAGGGCTTTTATAGCCATAAAATAATAATGCATATCTTCTTTAATTATCATTTTAATCTCAATATATTACAGCAAATATCTAATTGTTTTTCAGGATTGCTCATAATGTAACAAATGTGAATGTAGTCAAATATATTTTTATACATCATGCAAATAACTGGATAAACTAAGAGTGTTAACAGTACTTTTATAAATTATCATATATCTACTTATTATTGAAACTTTTTTATTATCACATAATTTGTTCAAATCAGAACCCATAATCCATTTTCACTGAATTTGTTTGATGTGTTTATTCAATGATTAATTTTGGTTGTCAGTTTGACTGGATTAAGGGACCTTTGGATAACTGGTAAAATTCTTATCTCTGGGTGTGTCTGTCAGGGTATCTTTAAAGAAGATTGGCCTGTGGGTTGATGGACTGAGGGGGGAAGACCTCCTCTCACATGGGTGGGCACCATTTAATCAGCTGGACCCTGGATAGAGCAACAAGACAGAGGAAAGGCAAACTCTTCCTTTCTTTTTTTAGAACTGGGACATCCTACTTCTCCTGCCCTTAGACATCAGAATTCCCAGGCTCTCTAGTCTTTGGACTCTGGGACTTGGATGAGCAGCCCCCTGGGTTCCCGGGCTTTTAGCATTAGACTGAGAATTACACCATCGATCAGCTTTCTTGGTTCTGAGGCTTTCAGACTTTTACTGAGCCACAGTACCAGCATCCCTGGCTCTCCAGCTTACAGATGATTTACTCTGGGACATCTCAGTTTCTCCAATGATGTGAGCCAATTTTCCAAATAAATCCGCTCCTATCTGTCTATCTGTGTATCTATCTATGTATCTATCTATCTATCTATGTATCTATCTATGTATCTATGTATATATCTATCTATCTATCATCTATCTATCTATCTGTCCATCATCTATCATCATCATCTCTTATTGGTTCTTTCTCTTCTATTGTCTGTCTCTCTGGAGAACCCTGACTAATAGAGTTTCTTAGGTCTTTTAGACACCTTAAAAAATAATTTCTTTTCACCTTTTGTTGTTTGAGGAAGCAGAACATTTTTCTTGTAGATTACTCTACCACCTGGATTTGGCTGATTGAACCCCCATTGTTTGTATAGTTTGTTCCATTTTCAATAAACCAGTATTTAGATGGAGAAGCTTGATCAGATTTAGGTTTGATTTTCTTCCAAGAATATATAATATTTGGTGCTGTGTACCTCCTCTTGAAGCAAATTAGGAGACACATAATATTTAGCTGTATCTCTTTGTTCTATGGTAAGATCAGTGGCTTCAATTGATCCTATTTATTTATTGTAAAATTCCCCTCCATTTTTTGCTTACTGGTTTTAGCAATTATTGATAATATATTGTATGTCTACAGTTTTAGCCAAGATTCTGCAAATTCAATATTCTAGGTGTACCATCTTTTCTTTATTTAATAATTAGCAGACTTCTTCCACAAAGAAAATAATTCCTTTATTACCTTTCTGTTACCCTAGGTTATCACTAAGTTATTGATTCTAGATCTTTATGGGGGGCATGTAGAAATAAATGCACATACACAATTGTATGTATATGTTTTCTATAGATTCTATGTAATTTTTACATAGATAAGCCTTTTAGCTTATTCTTAAAGAAAATACATCATGAGTTCATACTTATATGTCAAATTCAAATTTAGGGTTACAATATATTTTATCTATTTCCAACTTTTAATTAATATAATAATTTTATATACTTTTTATATACTTTTCTATAGTTTTACTATAAGTAAAACTCGTTTCTTAATGATATTAATGTAATTACTTAGTTGACATTTTTGAATTTATATACATGCATATGTACTCGGATATAAATAAGAAATATATATTCATATATAGATAATGTATCTAATATATTCAGAATAGCATTTGAATAGTAAATTATGGTTATGTAAAAACGTTTAAGTTTTTCTTACAGTTTATTTTGTACTTAAGTTATATCCATCTTGGAATGTATGCTCTGATTTTCTGCTTTAAAATACCTTATATCAATTTATATTTGTGTAGTTGTCAAAAACTCAATAAGCAGTTAAGATATAATTTGTTTCAGTTTGCTGTTGTTTTTGAGATTGACTTTTTTCTTTTTAAATTTTATTTATTATTTTAATTGATGAATAATAATTGTACATGAAATAGTGATGTTTCTGTACAAGTAATGTGCAGTGATCAGACTAGCATAATTAGCATACCTATCATCTCAAATATATTTTATTTCTTTGTGTTGGAAAAGTTCATACCTCCCTAGCTAGTTGAAACTATGTATTATATTATTGATAACTATAGAAAATATTTTTAAAAGTTAATTTTATTTTGTTTTACAATTGTATGAATACTTACTTAGTTTCAATGTCAAATAAAAAATGGAGATTTAGAGATGCTCCATTTCTATCCCTGCTCTTCTATCCTATTTCTTCCCATTATATATATTATTACATTTTAAAGTATTCATTTTATCCATTTTATTTCTTTTTCTTTTAGTGCTGTGCTCTTATGCCTTGCTATTTTTCTCCATATATTGTTGTTCATCTTTGTATTTTTATTCTGTATATTTTTATATTAAGAACATTTTTTACAATATATGTTGTAATTTTATCTAACTTTTTCACTTACTTTTTAAAATGTTGCTTATAAAGAAATTTTACTATGGTTGGGACTGATAAGAGAGTGCCTGGATGCTCTTCTAAGAAACCTAGACTCCTTTCTTTTAAATAGGGGAGTAGCTTTATGCCTGCCATTCAAAAATTAAACTTGGCAAATATGTCAAAGATATAATAGATAGTAGAAGATTAAAGACAGCTCAATAAAAGTAAACTGAGAAATCTTTTGTGAGCCTGTTCACCACTGCCACATTTGGGAGGCAGCATGTTATGGCATCTGTTTCAGTTTTGAAGATAGCCGGTTCTCACGCTTAAGAAGCTTATGCTTTTGGCATTTTTATTCTTTATATTTATTATCACAAGTTATCTCATTGGAGGCACCTGAAAAATTACCACCTTCCATGGGGGATTTTTCTTTTCCTTTTTTCTTTCTTTTTTTTAATTTATTATACTTTAAGTTCTGTGATACATGTGCAGATGGTGCAGGATTGTTACATAGGTAGACACATATCATGGTGGTTTGCTGCATCCATCCAACTGCCACCTACATTAGGTATTTCTCCTAATGTTAACCCTCCCAAATCCCCCCACCCCCTGCTATCCCTCCCTTAGCCCCAGTGTGTGATGTTCCCTCCCTGTGTCCTTGTGTTCTCATTGTTCATCACCCACTTATGAGTGAGAACATGCAGTGTTTGGTTTTCCATTCTTGTGTCAGTTTACTGAGAATGATGGTTTTCAGCTTCATCCTTGTCCCTGGGAAGGACATAAACTCATCCTTTTTTATGGCTGCATAGTATATTCCACACTGTATATATGCCACATTTTCTTTATCCAGTCTACCTTTGATGGGCATTTAGATTGGTTCCAAGTCTTTGCTAATGTAAACAGTGTCTCAATGAACATATGTGTGCATGTGTCTTTACAATAGAATGATTTATAAGCCTTTGGGTATATACCTAGTAATGGGATTGCTGGGTCAAATGGTATTTCTAATTCTAGATCCTTGAAGAATCACCATACTATCTTCCACAATCACTGAGCTAATTTACACTCCTACCAACAGTGTAAAAGCATTCCTATTTCTCTACATCCTCTCCAGCATCTGTTGTCTCCAGATGTTTTAATGATTGTCATTCTAACTGGTGTGAGATGGTATCTCAATGTGGTTTTGATTTACATTTTTCTAATGACCAGTGATGGTGAGCATGTTTTCATGTTTTTTGGCCACATAAATGTCTTCTTTTGAAAAGTGGCTGTTCATATCCTTCAACTACTTTTTGATTTTTTTTTTCCTGTAAATTTGTTTTAGTTCTTTGTAGATTCTGGATTTTAGCCCTTTGCCAGATGGGTAACTTGCAAAAATGTTTTCCCATTCTGTTGGTTGACAATTTACTCTAATGATTGTTTCTTTTTCTCTGCAGAAGATCTGGAGTTTATATAGATCCCATTTGTCTATTCTGGCTTTTGTTGCTATTGCTTTTGGTGCTTTAGTTTTGACGTCCTTGCCCATGCCTATGTCCTGAATGGTATTGCCTAGGTTTTCTTCCAGGGTTTTTACAGTGTTAGGTCTTATGTTTAAATCTTGAATGCATCTGGAGTTAATTTTTGTATAAGATGTAAGGAAGGGGCCCAGCTTCAGTTTTCTGCACGTGGCTAGCCAGTTTTCCCAACACCATTTATTGAACAAGAAATCCTTTCCCCATTGCTTGTTTTTGTCACAGGTTTGTCAAAGATCAGATGGTTGTAGGTGTGTGGCATTACTTCCGAGGCCTCTTTTCTACTCTATTGGCCTATATCTCTGTTTTGGTACCAGTACCATGCTGTTTTGATTACTGTAGCCTTGTAGTATAGTTTGAAGTCAGGTAACATGATGCCTCCAGCTTTGTTCTTTTTGCTTAGGATTGTCTTGGCTATGCCAGCTCTTTTTTTGGTTCCACTTGAAGTTTAAGGTGGTTTTTTCCAGTTCTGTGAAGAAGGTTATTGGTAGCTTAATGGGGATAGTGTTGAATCTAAAAATTACTTTGGGCAGAATGGCCATTTTTACGATATTGATTCTTCCTAACCATGAGCATGGAATGTTTTTCCATCTGTTTCTGTCCTTTCTTATTTCCTTGAGCAGTGGTTTGCAGTTCTCTTTGGAGAGGTCCTTCACATCTCTTGTTAGTTGTATTCCTATGTATTTTATTGTCTTTGTAGCAATTGTCAATGGGAGTTCATTCATAATTTGGCTCTCTGTCTGTTATTGGTGTATAGGAATGCTTGTGATTTTTGCACTTTGATTTTGTATCCTGAGACTTTGCTGAAGTTACTTATCATCTTAAATAGATTTTGGGCTGAGACGACTGGGTCTTCTAAATATACAATCTTGTCTGCAAATAGTGACAATTTGACTTCCTTCTTTCCTAATTGAATACCCTTTATTTCTTTTTCTTTTTTCTTTTTTCTTTTTTTTTTTGCCTGATTGCTCTGGCTAGAACTTCCAGTACTATGTTGAATAGGAGTTGTGAGAGAGGGCATCCTTGTCTAGTGCCAGATTTCAAAGGAATGCCTCCAGTTTTTCCCATTCAGTATAATATTGGCTGTGAGTTTGTCATAAATAGCTTTTATGATTTTGAGATCTATTCCATTGATACCTAGTTTATTGAGGCTTTTTGGCATAAAAGCTATTGAATTTTGTTGAACACCTTCTCTGCATCTATTGAGATAATCATGATGTGGTTTTTGTCTTTGAGTCTGTTTATGTGATGGATTACGTTTATATATTTGTGTATGTTGAGCTTCTCAAAGTAAATTGCTATTGCACGAATAAATATGTGATATAACTAACAAATTCACATTAAAAAATGTAGTAATACTATGAAAATTCTCAGTCACTAAATACATTAAAGATGGTAAAATGAAGGAATGTTTAATAAAATGATCACATTATAAGAAAAGTCCTATTTTACAAAAAAGATGTTAAAGTATTTAGAGGAAGTATAGAATAATTTTGCTATTCAAAAATGATGAATTTTTTTTTTTTTCTTTTGAGACTGAGTCTTGCTTTATTGCCCAGGCTGTAATGAAGTGGTGCCATATCAGCTCACTGCAACCTCTTCCTCCCGGGTTCAAGGTTCAAGTGGTTCTTGTGCCTCAGCCTCCCTAGTAGCTGGGATTACAGGCACCTGCTGCCACACCCAGCTAATTTTTGTATTTCTAATGGAGACCAGGTTTCACCATGTTGGCCAGGATGGTTTTAAACTCCTGGCCGCAAGTGATCCACACACCTCAGCCTCCCAAAGTGTTGGGATTACAGGCATGAGCCACTGTCCCTGGCCATTTTTTATTTCTTTCTTTTTTATTCTGTTTACTTGTCATCAAAATTTAATTTTTTTAAGTTTCAAATTTTATTTTAAATGCAAGGAGTAAACGTGCAGGTTTCTTACGTGGACATATTACATAACGCTAAAGTGTGGGGAGGGGGTCCACGTTATTGAAAAATACATGATTTTACTCTTTTTATTAATGCGTAATATGCCGTGGTGTATTTGTACCACATTTTCTTTACCAAGTTTATCAAGGATGGGCACCTGGGTTGATTCCGTGTCTTTGTTATTGTGAGTAGTATAGCAATAAACATATAAGTGCATGTGTCTTTTTGGTAGAATGATTTATTTTCCCTTTGGTATGCAGCCACTAATGAGATTGCTGGATCAAATAGCACTATCTTAAATTATTTGAGAAATCTCAAGACTGCTTTCTACAGTGACTGAGCTAATTACATTCCCACTAAGAGTGTATAAGTATTTCCTTTCCTCCACAGGCTCACCAGCATCTGTTGTTTTCTTGACATTTTAATAACAGCCATTCTAACAGGTGTGAGATGCTATCCTCCTGAGGTTTGGATTTGCATTCCTCTAATGATCAATGATATTGAGCATTTTTTCATCTGTTTGTTGGTTACTTGTATGTCTTCTTTTGGAGAGTGTCTGTTCATATTCCTTGCTCACTTTTTAATGATGTTATTCATTTTCTTTATTGTTGATTAAAAAAAAATTTTTTTGCACTTAACCACTAAATCTTTATTGAAATTTTACTGTAACAGCAATGCAGTATTAGTAAATAGAGAGCAATATAGAGTGAAGAGAATACAGCAGTAAAGTTTGAAGGAGGGGTAAGGGTAATGGGGTTCAGTGGTAGGAGGAGGGCTACTGACAGAGGTGAAAGCAAGTGTTTTTTATTTATCACTTTTATAACTTCCATGAAAATTTACCATCCATCATTGACAATTTCAGTCTAGCAATAATTTCTCAAAGGGCACTCATCCTCTATTAAATTGTTTATCTAACAACCTTTGAACTTTATCCCACTAGGGTTTTTATCCTTGTCCAATTCGCTCTAAATAAGTTGGTCTCCCTGCAGTTCCCTCCGAGTTTATTTGAAATCTTTAAGGATAGCAATTACAGGGCAAAGGTTCACAGGTACACATGTTCACTTATAGCAATATCTAATACATAATATTATTCTAACATTCTAAATAACCCCACCCAGTTAAAATTACTTAATATCCCTCCCACCCTAAAATGCTTATGATTATATATCCCCTATTACTTAAACTGATTACACAAAGAAATAAAAGTAATGCAATTTTCCACAGACCAATTCAATAGCATTCTACAATCTAAAACAACAAAGAACTTTCATCTCATCAGATGTGTGTTCTCTCTTTAGATGAAAATGTAGCATGGTTCCCTCTGGTCTCTCCATTTCTGCCCAGGTCTTTCCAGCAGAGTGTTCTCTGTTGTCAGTCTTGGATTTGTTTAAGTGCCCTGTAGAGTCTGGATGTTGGGCCTTTGTCAGATGCACAGTTTGTGAATATTTTCTCCTGTTCTGTAGATTGTTTACTTTGTTGNCTGTATAGAAGCTATTATGTTTAATTAGGTCCAATTTGTCCGATTTTTTTTCGTTGTGATTGCTTTTGAGGACATAGCCAAAAATTATTTGCCAAGGCAGGCCACTGTTGAAAAGAGTATTTGCTAGGTTGTCTTCTAGGATTTTTACAAGTTGAAGTCTTACTTTGAAATCTGATCCTTTTTGAGCTAGTTTTTGTATATGATGAAAGATAGGAGTCCATCTTCAGTCTTCTGCATATGGCTGGCCTGTTAACCCAGAATCATTTATGGAATAGGTAGTCCTTTTTCCATTACTTATTTTGGTCAGCCTTGACAAAGATCAGGTAGTTGTAGGTGTGTGGCTTTATTTCTGAGTTTTCTAATGTGTTCATTTGGTCCATGTCTTTGTTTTTTTACCAGTACCATGTTGTTTGGGTTACCATAGCTTTATAGTGTAGTTTAAAGTCAGGTAGTGTGATACCTCTGGCTTTGATCATTTTGCTTAGTGCTGCTTTGCCTATTTGTACAACTTTTTGGTTTCATTTGAATTTTAGAATACTTTTGTCTACTTCTGTGAAAATTACATTGGTAAGTTGATAGAAATAGTGTTAAATCTGCAGATTGCTCTGGGCAGTATGGCCATTGTTATGATATTGATTCTTCCACTCCATGAGCATAAAATATTTTTCTATTTATTTGTGTGGTCTCTAATTTATTTTAGCTGTGTTTGTAGTTCTTCTTGTGCAGATATCTCACTTCTTTGATTAGCTGTATTTCTAGGTACTTTATTTTCTTTGTGGCTATTGTAAGTGGGATTGTTTTCTTGATTTCACTCTCCTGAACACTGTTGTTGTAAAAAAAAAAAATGCTACTAATTATTGTGCATTGATTTTCTCTTCTGAAACTTTACTGAAGTCAGTTATTAGTTCTAGTTCTAGAAGACTTTTGTCAGGGTCTTTAGGATTTCATAGGTATCAAAACAAATCAATAAAGAGAAATTAACTTACTCTTTTCCTATTTGTATGTTCTGTTTATTTCTTTGTCTTGCCTGATTGCTCTGACTACGTCTTTCAGTACTATTAATAGGAGTGGTGTGATTGGGCATGCTTGTTTTGTTTCAGTTCTCAAAAGAGTGGTTCAAGCCTTTGTCCTTTAAGTATAATGTTGGCTGTGGGTTTGTCATAGATAGCTCTTTTTATTTGAGGTATGTTCCTTCAGTGCCTAGCCTAATGCGAGCATTTATATATCATGAAGGGATGTTATATTTTATTGAAATGTTTTTCTGTGTCTATTGAGATGATCATATGGTTTTTACTTGTAATTCTGTTTATGTGATGTACCACATTTACTGATTTGTCTATGACAGAATAGGCTTGCATACCAGGAATAAAGCCTACTTGATTGTGGTGAATTCACTTTTTGATGTGCTGCTGAACTTGGCTTGCTAATATTTTATTGAAGATTTTCATGTCTATTGTGTCTATGTTTATCAAAGATACTAGCCTGAAATTTCCTTTGTTCATTGGGTCTTTGCCAGATTTTGATATCAGACTCATGCTGGCTCATAGAATGATTTAGGGAGAAGCCCCTCCTCCCTGATTTTTCTGAAGAGTTTCAGTAGGATTGATATCAATTATTTGTATGTCTGGTAGAATTCAGCTGTGAATCCATCTGGTCCAGAGCTTTTGTGTTTCTTAAGCTCTTCATTACTGATTCAATTTTAGAACTTGATATTGTTCTATTCTGGGTTTTGTTCTCTTCATGATTCAATATTGGGAGATTGTGTGCTTCTAGGAATTTCTCTAGAGTTTCCAACTTGTATGTATAGAGTTGTTCAAAGTAGTCTCCGAGGTTCTTTTTTATTTCTGTGTGATCAGTTGTAAAATAACATCTTTGTCATTTTCTATTGTGTTTACTTGGGTTTTGTCTTTCCTTTTCTTTGGTAATCTAGCTGGGAGGGGGAGGTCTATCAATTTTATTTATTCTTCTAAAGAACAAATACCTGGTTTCATTGATCTTTTGTATAAATTTTTGCACCTTAGTTTCAGTCAGCCCTTCTCTAATTTTAGTTATTTTTTCTACTAGCTCTGAGTTTTTTTTTTTTTTAACTAGTTTCTTCAGGATAGAAGCTAGAAAAAAGTTAGACTGTTAATTTGAGATCTATCTAACTTCTTGATGAAGGTGTTTGGCACTATAAACTTTACTTTTAACACTGCTTTAGCTGTTTTCTAGAGATTTTGGTAAGTTATGCACCTATTTTTATTAATTTCAAAGGTTTTTTTTTTTAATTTCTGCCTGAATTTCAAAGTTCACCCAGGAATTATTCAGGATAAGTTGTTTAATTTCTATATATTTGTGTAGTTTTAAGAGAGCTTCTTGATATTGATTTCTATTTTTATTGGATTATGGTCCAACATCTGCTTGGTATTATTTAATTTTTTTTTAATTCTTGAAAGTTGCTTTATGATCTAGCATGTGATCTTTCTTGGAATATGTTTTATATTTTATTGAGAAGAATGTATATTCTGTGTGAAGTATTTTGTAGATGCCTATTAGGCTCATTAGTCAAGCACTGAGTTAAATCCAGAGTTTCTTTGTTACTTTTCTGCCATGATGATCCATCAAATGCTGTCAGTAGACTGTTGAAGTTTCCCACTATTTTCATGTGGTTGGCCAAGTATTTTTGTAGCTCAAGAAGAACTTGTTTTATGAATCTGGGTGCTTCAATGCTGGGTGTGTAGACATTTAGGATACTCAGTTCTTCCTGTTAGATTATACCTTTTATCATTATGTAATGTCTTTCTTTATTCTTAATTGTTAAAAGTTTAAGGTCTGTTTTATCTGATATAAAACATAGCAATTCCTGCTTTTCTAAATTTTCTGTTTGCATGGCAGATGTTTATTTAATCCCTATTTCGAGTCTGTACATATCATTATGTGTGAGATGGGCCTCTTAAACACAGTACACTGTTGATGCTCATCTTTTTATCCAGTTTGCCATTCCATGTTTTTTAAGTGGGGTGTTTAGCCCATTTACATTCAGGGATAGTATTGATATGTGATATTTTCATCCTGTCCTCATGCTATTAGTTGGTTGTTATGTATACTTAATTGTGTAGTTGCTTTATAGTGTTTGTGGGATATTTGCTTAAGTGACTGCCTGTGATAGCAAGTATCATTCTTTTGATTCCAAGTTTAGCACTGCCTAAAGGAGTAAGCGTGGTCTAGTTGAAATGAATTCCTTTAGCATTTGCCTGTCTGATAAGGATTTTATTTCTCCTTAACTTTGAAGATTAGTTTGGTGAGGTATTAAATTCTTAGTTGAAATGTCTTTTCTTTAAATATATGAAAAATAGGCCCCAATCTCTTCCAAGTTGTAAGGTTTTTGTTGAGAGACTCATTGCCAGACTGATAGGAGTCCCCGTGTATGTGGCCTGACCTTTGTCTTTAGCTGCCCTTAAGACTTTTCCTTTTGTGTTGATCATGGTCAATCTGATGATTATGTGTCTTGGGGAGTGTGATCTTTTATAGTATGTACCCAGGATGCTCCCTATTTCTTGAATTTGCAAGTCAACCTCTCTAATGAGAGTAGGAAAAATTTCATGAACTATATTCTAAAATATATTTTCCAAGTTGCTTATTCCCTCTCCTTTTCTCTCAGGGATGCAAATCAGTCATAGATTTTGCCTCTTCAGATAATCACATATTTCTTGGAGGTTTTGATCATTTTATAAAATTCTTTTTTCTTTATTTTTGTCTGATACTTGATTTGAGGAACCAGTTTTGAGCTCTGAAGTTATTTCTTCAGCTTCGTACCTTCTGCTCTTAATACTTGTTTGCATTATGAAATTCTTGTATTGAATTTTCACCTGAAGAAATTCACTTTAGTTCTTTCTTAAAAGTACTACTTTGTCTTTCAGCTCTTGAGTCATTTTACTGGATTGCTTGGCTTCCTAAGATTTGATTTCCACATTCTCCCAAATCTTGAGCTTCCTTCCTATCCAGATTCTGAATTCTGTATCTGTCATCTCAGTCATTTCAGATTGGTTAAGAACCATTGCTGAGGCGCTATGCAGCTTGGTTGGATGGAAGGGGACATTTTGGCTTTTTGAATTGCCAGAATTCTTACTCTGATTCTTCCTCATTTTGGATGGCTGGTGTTCCTTTAACTGTAGTATAAATTGAGTATAGCCAGTTTATTTTATTTCTGAAAGTTGTTATGGGGCTAATTCTCTGTACAGGGTCTTTGGTTTATATATATATATACATATATATATGTGTGTGTATATATATATATATATATATATATATATATATATGTAATTGCATTTTAGGTTTTGGGGTACACGTGAAGAACATGCATCATTGTTGCATAGGTACATACATGGCAATATGGTTTGCTGCCTTCCTCTCCATCACCTACATCTGGCATTTCTCCCCATGTTATCCCTCCCCAACTCCCCACCCCTCGCTGTCCCTCCCCTAGTCCTCCCCCACAGACCCCAGTGTGTGATGCTCCCCTCCCTGTGTCCATGTGTTCTCATTGTTCAACATCCGCCTGTGAGTGAGAACATGCGGTGTTTGATTTTCTGTTCTTGTGCCAGTTTGCTGAGAATGATGGTTTCCAGGCTCATCCATGCCTTTTGTAGGGTCTTTCTTGCTGAATTCTTGCGTTGGCTTCCCAGGAGAGAGAAGCAGTAGTTTTTTGGTGGTGTTGTTTGGACTGTGATCCAGTAGATGGCGCTTGTGAGCAATGAGCAGAGGATAGGCTCTTACTCTGCTGCATGGGTCCTTGGTGCATCCTCTGGTTTGCAGCTGTGCTTTGTATTGTTGGGGGGAGAGATGTGACTTTCTCACTGGGTACACTTTTGGGCCTTGGGGGAACCACTTCCCATGGCTGGCACTGTGTGTGTGATTTTGTTGTTAGGCGTTTCAGAGTGCAGCGCTCCCTTGGGCAGAAGTTTCGCAGGGAGATAGGTCACACCCTTACTAGACCAGCCCTGTGGAGGGAGGCACACCCAGGTCCCACAACAGACTGCAACCTGTGGAATTCACCCCTCTTAGCTTTTTGAGGTGTGTGCTCCTTCCTTCCCCAAGTGCTGGGCAGCTATCCCAACTTAGTACTCCTGAATCACGAGCCACAGCTCTTGGGCACCAGGACCTGCTCTCAGTTTCCTGCCCCAGATACTTGGGGTTGCGTTCTGGATGTGCTGGAGGATCTGTAAGGCTCGTGGTCTTCCAGGTTGAACTCAGATGGAGCAAAGCATCAGTACCGGGCAGTGAGGGCTGCATTGTGTACATGTTTCTGCAGAGTGGCCAGGCAGAAGTCTGGGAGAGGCTGGTAGGTAAATGATCCTACAGGACAGGTGTGCCCCAACCTTGCAGGGAAGCCAGCCCTGTTTCTTCTAGTTCAGCTCTTAGCTGGGGCCAAAGTCACTCAGAGGAGGACGGGGGGCCCTGGGGAATGGGTACTTATGACCGGGCTCCATAGAAGCTGTCCTATGCAGAAAGACCACTCTACACCTGCTGGAGCCTCATCTCCATCTAATCTCTGGAAGCAGGATACCAGAAGTCTACAGAGAGAGACGGCAGTCCCATAATCCCTTCACCCTTCCCTTCTCCAGGAGCCATTCAGAGCAGTAGCCAGCCCTCACATTCAGGTACCCCACACGGGGCTCCCAGCTTCCTTCCTCTTCAGGCTCGGTGTGCCGTCTTTCCTCCATCCACATTCAGCGTGTTCTCTCAGAAGATCTGTTCAAATTATGTTGGTTGTCAAAATCCTGGTCCCTCTCAGTGGGAGTAGCACTTTCTGGCTGCATCCAGTCATTCATCTTTCAGAAAAACCTGTTTCATTATTTTCATTTTTTTTTCTTTTCTCCCTTACTCTCTCTCTCCTTTTTCTCCTTCTCTCCTGTATCTATCATCTGTCTGTCTATCTATCTATCTATCTATCATCTCTATCATTTATCTTTCTTTCTCTCTCTCTTCCTCGCCGTCCCTCCTTCTTTTCTTCCTTCTTCCCTTTAGTTATTTGAAACCTCACTCTTCCTTTATGTTTTTAAAATTTTGAGTCATAGAAAAGTTTCTCAACCTTTCGTTCTATAGAGGAATTCACCAAAGTCTCCTTTTGGCATTATATGGAGTCCTGTTATTGCATTATATCAGATACATCTGAATTTTATACTTGAAAAATGTTTGGTGTAATTAATTTGCTGCTGAGTGGCTATTTGTTTATTATCATGGCTTGGACCTGAACTGAAGCTCTTTCTTTATCTGTACAGCTTAATCACTCTGGAATTTAGTAGGAACAGCTGCTTTATAACATTTTGAGAAAAGAAGTACATGTTGCCACTGTGCCTTTCCTACTCATGGGCCTGCTGTGCAGAACTGGAGTTGCCGATGATAGAGGGCGGCTGGCCATCACTGGATAACTCTCTCCTCTGTAATGAATGATCTCCAGTGGAAATTTATGTAAGGGACATCAGAGCACTGTGAGCCAAAGAACCTCTTCCCTCAGACAGCATGTACCTAATCTTTTAATCTATACTAGTGACCAATGAATCATTTACCATTTACCATTGACCAAGAGTCTATATCTTTATTTCAGGTTATCCCTCTATATACAATGTAGATGCCAAAGTGCTCTGCTTATAAATTTATGTACAGGAATGATTTGCTCCTTCATTATTTTAGTCACCCCTGAGTGCAACTTAATGCCTCTCCAGTATTTTTTGGTCCCATTACCACGTTAAGCTGAACCACCTGCGAGCCTGGTCCAGGTTTTCTTCTTTTTTCTTCAACTAGTCATAAACAAAGTGTATGAAGCTATTAGATGCTACATTTAGAGAGAGGACTCAGTGTTAAAGTAAGAAGCAGCATAGAATTCTATCCGTCTATTTGCATAAATTAGTTCTGTCCTCTGAACTTGCTTGGTGTGATCCCAAAATGTCATTTTCATAGCGTGTTAGATTGAGGCTGTGCCTGCCTCATCTTATGATGTGGTATATCTGAGAGATCTGAGCTTATGAGAACAGGTGCAGTCACCTAACCTTGTGGTTTATGTTGCAAAAAAGAGCCTTGTTCCAAAGCACTGAGGGAATGTATTGTGATTGCATAAATGGGCTTGCCCTTGACACAGAGCTCTTATGCATCTCCAGACAACTTCATTACATACGACACATCCACTCACTGAAATAATAGTTGTAACAAAGCTTTTAACCTTCTTGGTAAGAAACATATTTTAAAAAGCCTGTTTCTGGATAGACTATGGAAGTTTCCTGAATTATCCTATCCAGAATGTTTTCCAGACTTTTTACTTTTTCTTCTTTTTCTCCCTCAGGAATGCCTGCTACTATGCACCTGACAAAGGAATAATATCCAGAATATACAAGGAACTAAACTCAAAATAAGCAATCTCATTAACAAGTGGGCAAAAGACAGGAACAGACATTTCTCAAAAGAAGATATACAGGAGGCCAAGAAAAATAAAATAAAATGCTGAGTATAACTGTCAGAGAAATGCAAGTTAAAACCGCAATGAGATGCCATAACACACCTGTCAGAATGGCCCTTATTAAAAAGTCAAGAAACAACAGATGTTAACAAAGATGCATAGAAAAGAGAGCATTTATACACCATTGGTGGGAATGTGAATTAGTACAACCTCTATGGAAAACAGTATGGAGGTTTCTCAAAGAACTAAAAATAGAACTACCATTAGACCTAGCAATCTCACTACTGGAACCCAAAGAAAGAGAGATTATTTTATATATACATATATATTATATATATATAACCCTGAACTCATATGTTTATCACTGCACTAGTCACAGTAGCAAAGTCATGGAGTAAACCTAAGTTTCCTTCAAAAGATGATTAGTTAGAGAAAATGTGGCATACATATACTATGGATTACTACACAGCTATAAAGAGAAAAGAATGAAATCATGTCTTCTGCATCAACATAGATGTAACTGGAGGTCATTTTCTTAGTGAAATAGCTCAGAAACATGACATCAAGTACCACATGTTCTCACTTATAAGTGGAAGCTGAATAATGGGTCAACATGTACAAACACATAAAAATAATCAAGACTGGGGACTTCAAAAGAGGGGCTTGGAAGGGGATTGAGAGTTGAAAAATTACCTACTGGATACAATTTTCATTATTCAGGTAATAATGAACCTTTCCACAATATATCCATGTGGCAAATCAGCACATACGCCCCCTGAATCTATAATATAAATAATTAAATTTAAAAAGAAGTATGTTTCAACACTTCATAGAAACTCTACAGTTTGGTTATTACCACAGAATCTTCTGATTCTCAGGGTCAAGTAACAACAGAGCTAAACTAGCTCTAGGATCTCTCTTTCTCTGAACCTCAAAACTAATAGCCTTAGAAACTGTCTAACTAATAGGCTAGAACAATATTTCTAAACATGATATATTTTCCCTCTGAAGTCCAAAAAGTTTCACAAAACACTGTGCCTTTTTGTTGGAGGTAGTAGGTACAAGGCAAAATAACTTGACCTTGATTTTAAAGTACGTATTCTGATGTGGACTAGATCATTAAATCACTAAAATAATAACCAAGATGACAATGTAATTATGATTATAGGTTTTCTCTCTGACTCTTGGCAGCCATGTTTGCTAGCAAATTATTTGCCATGGTCTGCTCACCAAATCCAATTTAGACAATATGATTACAATAGATGGCCACAATGATGCTCGGTTGAATGCCAAGATATAATTAGAAGAAGGTATCTTCATCTAATGAGGATGGAGGTAGCCTACTCTTGTGTCAGGGTAGTGAACATTGTCTACGTTTTCCCAGGTGAGTTGGAACTACTACATTTATGCTCTTTCCTTTGTGATATTAAAAAGGAGGTATCTTCTAGGTCAATGACAGCTTACCAAAAGTTATAGTATGTATTGATCTCTTCTGGTAATATTACATCTAGCATGGAGCTGCAGTTGGGTTTTCACTTGCTTAATTTTGCAGTAATTCTCCATCACCTGCCATGATCCATCTGTTTTCTTTTTAAGAACTATGTAAGTGAATTACGCTGAGATTACAATAAGGTCTAATATCACAGAATCATCTGTGTCTTTGAGGCAGCATTAATCTCTGCTGTTTCACCGAGAGCAGCATTTGGCTTCTGATTTACTATTTTTTTCCAAGAGTAGGCTGTGTAGAGTTTTAAGTCTTATTAGTTACTCCCATTTTTTTTCATTACGGAACTCACTCCAAAGATTAGAGAACAAATGTGAGGTTGGTCCAGCTGCAAGCTATGTCGACCTAATTTATGTACTTTGGTGGTGGGGAGAAGAAATGAGGTGATGCTACAGCTTTTTTGGATTCAGTGTGAGAAGAATTTGGGCCAAAATTTTAGCATGCTACCATTTACCCTCAGTCCTACAGTTAAGTTATGATGGCATTTTAGTTTTCCTATAATTAATAGAAGCTCAGGTTCTGTATCTAATAACCCTGAAAAGATATGATATCCCTCTTTCTAATAAACAGTCACACAGATCAATGGCTATAGGGATGCTGGTGAAGGATAGAGGAGATCGGCTTTTGTGTATAATTGCAGTGGTGTTTAAGGCTCCTTCCATAGGAGAAATAACATAACAATATTTGGGCACGAGGCCTCTGGATGTTGGAAAACAAATTATAGTTTTCCATTATGTTGGTTGATACTAGTTTTCTGTTCACCAGATATTCATTTTTTTGTTATAGTCTCATTGATTTTCTATCGTTCTTATCTATAAACCATCCTGACAGACTACTGTGGGTCACAATCCCCTGGTAGCCATTTAGTGGCCCACTGTGACGATTGATTATATCTATCATCTTCTGGATGGTTAGGTACTATCAGGTAATCTCTCCAACTTAGCCATAATATCTGTGATGGTTAATTTTGTGGATCAACTTGGTTAGGCCACAGTACCTTGAAATCTGGTCAAACATTATACAAGAAGTTTCCATGAGGTATTTTTGTAATATAAAATTCACATTTAAATTAGTACATTACAAATACAGCAGAATACTTTCCATAATATGGTAGGCCTCACCCAATTAATTTAAGGCCTTAACGGAAAAGAACAAATAAATAGACTCACCTCCTCTGAAGAAAAGACAGTTCTGCCAGAAACCTCCCTGGGTCTCCTGACTCCCAGATCCCCTGAAGATTTTAGATTTACAATTCTCCACTATCATGGCCAATGCCTTAAAATAGGTCTCTCTGTCTTTCTGTCTCTGTCTTTCTCTTTCTCTCTCTCTCTCCATATGTATTTATATATTATTTGTTCTCTTTCTGTGGAGAACCCTCACCAATAAAATATTACTGTTTACAACAAAGGACTCGGCTTAATGAAAGTATCTCCTACCTTCAACCATAGTCTATAGCGGCAGCTGCCACTGACTTAAAATGATACACATGCAAAATATGTGGCTGTATTTGTGCTTTGGTGAAGGTCATGCCTTCTGGACTCTCTGGAAGAATATTAACATAGAGTAAGTTCTCTATTCTCACATGATGAAATTTATTTTAAGCTTACTGACATCTTTTACATATTTTGACAACACATTTCTAGCATCTCCAGCTCATTTTCTATAGGGTGTCATCATGTCTGAACTTTAAGAAATGGTTCCTGAAGGGTATCATTGTCAACTACAGGTATCCTTTTATATATTAAAATCAAAATTATGAGAAAGTGTCCTTTGTCCATAAACATATCCTTCTCCAGGGCTATATTTGTTTCTGGTCAACACCTCTCACTGCTGTTCAACACCCTCAATATTTACCCTCATCATATTCCCTCAATTATTGCTGGTGTATAGTACCCAAGTCCTACAAATCTTTTAACAAATAAGCTAATGCATCTTATATCTGGGATTACTTTTCTCTACTCAAACTGTGGAAAAGCCAGACAGCTATTGGCTTATAGGCCATGGAGAGGCCTGGTAGATCTTGAAAGGAATAAGCATTGTCTTGGGAGTCACCTGACTTAGGTATGACCTTAAATGTTCTTCAGTCAATGGGAAGGACCTTTTCCTTTGGTGAGGGGTTTCCTTCTTCTTCCTGTCTGAAGGATTCTGGGATATATAACGGTTTAAAAGTGCCAAGTGCACATACACAGATGTCCTTGTCCACATCTTCAGCTTCCATTCCTTCCTTTTCTTTTCCTGTTTATAGCTTAGATGACCTGCCAGACTTTGTTTTAACAACATGTCAGCCTCTTTTTATATCAGTGCTCTTGTGATTAAATCCTGGACCTTATTGTCAATACAATTTTCTGTCCAACTTCAGGAGATGAGATTCTGCTGCCAATGGGGTCTTCTGGTTTCCACCCATGAGCTGAGAGCTGGCACACCTGAGCTCGTCAATCTTCTCAGACGACTAAAAGGCAACGCCACAATCATTATAATTACTATTGTACCATATATGTAAGGTGGTAAAGTTAATGCATAAACAGTCTTCCATTTTCATCAGCACCTCACTTTAATCTATAATAGATGAGAGTCTTACTAATTGTGATTCAACAGCATGCCAAGAATAGCACAAGGTGGTTTTTTTTTTTTTCCATAAGCAAAACGGTTTTTATTGTCATCTGACAAGTAAGTAGTCTGATTCTGGGCTTGCACTATGATTTTTTCAGAGCGACTTGCACTATCTACAGATTTATTTGGATTTACTCTAGAGGTATGAGATGAGGAGACAAGGATTTGGCTGAAGATAAGTTATTTCGAATGAGATCTCAGGTAGTACCTGTGAAAAAGTGAGAAGAGTGACACAGAGAATGCCAGAAACCAGACACACACAAAATGTAGTGCTGGTTATTATGGAGGAAACTAGCAACGGATCCTGTGTGAAATCATAATATGCACCTCAACATCTTGTTATTTGAGCATTGAAACATTTTCCCACTAACTCTTATCCACGTTGCTATGGATGGAATTATGTCTTTCCAAAAAGATGTTGAAACTGTAGCCTCCAGCGACTGCTAATGTAACCTTATTAAGAAATAGGGTCTTTGCTGATGACCAAATTAAGATGAAGGCGTCAGAGTAGACTCTCATCCAATTTGATTGTGTCTTTTGGAAATTGAAACATAGGAACAGATACACACAGAAGGAGAAGATCGTGTAAACACCTATTCTGTTGTACTTTGTTGTGACAGACTTAGGAAACTTATGCTACCACTGAGTAAGTGTTTACCACGGGAAATGTAATGCTCACATTTTCCTGGTTGTATCCTCTTGAGGCTGAGAGAAAACATTTCCTTAGAGCCAGCCAGAGTTCACCTGAAATGGAGAAGGTAAATGCTGTGATTGCAGTCTTAGGTACGGAGTGTGACGCAATGAGCCTGCTGCAGCTGCTGGTGATCTAAATTGAAGGATGAGACTTGGGCAAGCTCCCCAGCAGTGTCAGTGACAACACTGCACACATTCTTGCGTATTCTCACTCGAAATCCTCATCTGTTTTTTTTGTTCGTTTTTTTTTTTGTTTTGTTTTGTTTTGTACTCATGAATACCTTGCAAGTAAGATTATCCTAGGAAGATTATAAAATCATAGTAATAAGATTTTGTTAAGTACCTATCAATGAATCCAAATACTCAAGAGTAGCAGTGGGACTCAGGAGCTCTTGAAGATCAAGCATAGAATGCAAACCCTAAGAAAAAATTGTACACGGGCAGAATTTATGAATGACCCCCAATGACCTTTACCCTTGTATAGTCCCTTCCATTTTGAGTATGAGAAAACCCACAGATATCGTAAGACTTCATTCCTATGATTGTGTTATGTTATATAATACAATTGATCTGAAGATTGGGACACTACCTTGGCGGGACTAATTCAGTCACCTGAGTCCTTTTAAAACAGAACACTTACTCCAGGTAGTGGCAGAGGAATACAGAGAAGAAAGCAGGAGAGAAAGTCAGATGAATTTGAAGCATAAGGGGAGGTTAATGTGCCATTGTTTCTTTTAAGATGGAAGGGCCATATGGAAAGAAACACAGGCAGCCTTCAGGGGCAAAGAGAGACCCCCAGCTGACACCCATCAAGAAACAAGGACCTTATTCCTACAATCTCTATGCACAGAACATGGTATTGGAGATGAATTAGGTTGGAAGTGGATTCTTTTCTAGAGCATATAGATAAGACCCCAACTATCACCTTGCTTTTGGCCTTGTGAAACCCTAAGTGTGAATAAGCTGAGACTTGCCAGAATTCTGAAGTGGAGAACTGTCAGCCAATTTGTGTTTCTTTAAGCTTCTATGTTTCTGGTAATTTGTTAACACAAAAATTGAAAGATAATACAAATACTAAAGTGTGTAGTATTTTTTTTTTTTACTTTAAAAATGTGATGGTGGGGAATGGATATGCACTATTTTAGTTAATGCACATATCTTGAATAACACTGATTTTATCCAGTGTTAAGTTCATAATGCTAATTAGCAAAGCCTCTAGGGTCGATACTAAAACAAGAACAACAATTATAAATAAGTAATTTAATAGTTTCTTGTGGCCACTTTGGAGAGGAACCTCATAAATATTTTTTAAAAATTGATGAAATCCCATTCATCTTGTGATGTGTGTGGGTGGTAGGTGAAGTTGGAGGTGTGCTAAATTCTCTTAAATGAATAAAGATGCCAAAAAGTGTGGTACTTCTTTTCTGTTCACGAAATGTTTCTACTTTTGTTCTATCTCATGAAAATAATGGACTTTCTAGGCTTCATGTGGTTGAAAGGAGGCTTGTGACTTGGTTTGTGCAATGAACTTGAAATATAAATTACATTCACTTCCAGGCTAGAAAATTGTAGATGCAATTGTAAAAATCTAAGGCAAAATTGTACATGGGCAGAGTTTATGAATGACCCCCAGTGACCTTTACTTTTGTATAATCCCTTCCACTTTGAGTGTGAGAAATCCCACAGATATCTTAAGACTTCATTCTTGTGATTATGTTATGTTATTTTACTTCCAGGCTAGACAATTGTAAACATCCTTCCTTGCTCTCTTTCATGCTCACCTGGTAATATTTGAAGTGTTCACCCAGGTTCTTCTCCCTGGAAACCTAAGTACAATAATAAGCACCGCTGTAGGTGATAATACATTTTGCAAGGAGTAAATAGATGTTTGTAAATTTAAACTATGAAGATTTGAGAATTACCTGCTACCACAAAATGAAGTAGATGATTCTGATTGATACAGATGGTACACACAAGTGAACATTTAGAGGGAACTAGTGAGGATTATGTTTCATGAATCCAGGTTTGGGACGTCATTTCTATCTCAGAAGAGTATGGGACAGCTGTGTTCAGAAATTCAGGCAAAGCTGAAGGCTGTGTGAGAGTTAAGCCCCAACAGTGTGAAAGCACAAAGAAACATCTACTGCACTGGGACCAAAATGGGCCTTGGCAAGAATACTCTCTTCAAGTAATGCTAGAGCAGGGTAAAAGCAGTGAAAGTGAGAGTGGCTTAGAGGCCAAGGAGGAGAGCATACTACCTTTAGATTGTTAAAAATTAATCCAATGTCTTTGAAATCATGTATTAGTTTATGCACAATTTAGACCTATTCCTTTAAATTTAAAGGGGATTGTTTGTTTAAGGTCAGATTTAGACACCACAAATTTATGTGAGTCGAGATTAATTTATTACGTTGTATGCATCAATCACTTAAAAATACTATTAAAGTACTTTAAATTAAATAAATGAAAATATAAAATTTGTTTTGAGCATGTAAATTTTTTCTTTCTTTTTGTTTGCTAAACATCTCTCAGTACACCCCTTTTTGGCATTTATTTCTTGACTGTAAACTTCATTGCTATGCTGAAGAATTATAATTTATGTCACATACATAAACTCTACCTCTAAAACTTTTGTTATAAGAAAAGCTATTGATAAATTATAGAAACTGATGAGAACAAGAAAGGTCTATGTGATTTCTATTCCTAAAGATTGTGCTAACATAAATGAAAATAGATGATTATTTAAAATTCATATTTTCATTAAAAATAAGAATAAAATTTTTTTACTACTATATTGTATAAATTTACTCTGATTTGCTACTTCAAAAATATTTCACTAAAAATATTGTTTCTTCTTTTTTTTATTGCATTTCAGGTTTGGGGGTACATGTGAAGAAAATGCAAGATTGTTGCATAGGTACGCACATGGCAGTGTGATTTGCTGCCTTCCTCCCCTTCACCTATATCTGGCATTTCTCCCTATGCTATCCTTTCCCACCTCCCCACCCCCCCATCCCTCCCCCATACCTAACAATGATGCTATTTTTAAACTTGAAAGACATAATTCCCTGACACGATATTTGATTTAGAGAACATTGACAGTATATCAATCCATGTGTTTGAAATAAACTCCATATAGACAGTAAAAATGGTTTGCATGAAATTGCTAATGATATCCACCATTCTAAATATATGTTTTTGCCCTTCACTTTCGATGATTAGTATATTTATGAAATAAAATTGTTATACAAATTGTTTAGTTTCCTAGAATAAATTATATCAGAATGACAATTAAATTATGTCCTTTTATTTGATATACTACCATTTTATTTATATTGGAAAGATATAGATAAAATACTCTGTGAAAGAGTTTAATGACTCTGAAAAATTTCCATCTTCTACTTATCAGCTTTTAAATATTCTTTTTCCTCTTGTAAGTTTTCTGATAAAACATTCTATCATAAGTAAATGAATAAGAATTTGATCAATCAGCAAGGTAATTTTAGCTGATGATGCAAAAATAGATCACTTGCATTGCTACTTTAAAGTCAAGTGAGTGTTTAATTGAGATAAAATACTAATCTTCAACTATTTTTATTCTATCTTGTGTTAAATATTTGAAAAGAATATTTTATAGACATAAGAAAGTTGTTAATTATGTTATAAATATCTAAAATATATCCTGTGCTAAATTTTGAAATGTATTTGAAAAATACAGTTTTATATACATTAGGAAATCATCAATTATATCAAAAAGTGTTAAAAATGTAAAGAAGCAATGTAATAAATGAAGGTTGGCATCTGACCTTTTCAAGGGTACTGCATGATTTGGTTCAGCCTACTTAGAGTCCCACTTTTACAGAGAAAATATACAGTAATTTGCACATAAAGATAATGCAATGATTATGCTACTTTTAGGTTACCTAAGACAAACAGGTGCCATTTGGGGACCATGAGGAAAATTGTGTCTAAATTAGTGTTACCAATACCTTAGTGTGCATAGGAATTACATAGTTAAAAATGTGAAATCTTGACCAAATTTATAGTAATTTTGATTTGATAGACCTGCGCTATACCTCCTAAAAGTTCTGATAAATATATCACATGTGATTTTGATGATGAATTTCCATTAATCCAGTTTCAAAAAACTCTTTTAAAATGGAATTTTAGGCACAATCACCTAATGCTGTTTTATTTTCATGGTGTGATATGCCCATGTGACCATGCTACCAAGCTGGAAATATTTTCTTTACTGTATATTTTTTTCTCTTTTTAAAAATTACAGGTATTTTATATTCCAAGGGTACATATATTTGTTTGTTGTATGTCTATACTTTGTATTGATGCGGATTGAGGTTTAGTGTATCCATCACTCAAATATTGAGCATTATTCCCAATAGTTAATTTTTCAAACTTTGCTCCTGCCTATCCTTTCCTTTTTGGAGTCCCTAGTGTCTATTATTTTTATATTTATGTCCATATGTATTTCCTTTGATTTCTAGTTCGTTGAGATTTTTTACAATAAACAGATGTTGGATTTTATCCTCTTTTTTTCTATCTAGTTAGGTGACCTATGGTTTTTGTTTTAAATTCTGTTTATGTGGTGAATCACATTTATTGATTTGCATATGTTAAACCATCTTTGCATATCTGGAATAAAACTCATCTGATTATAATGAATTATCTTTTTGGTGTCCTGTTGGGCTTGGTTTCCTAGTATTTAGTTTAAGGTTTTTGCATCTATGTCCTTAGGGGATATTGATCTGTATTTTTTTTTTTTTTTTTTGGTAACGTGTTTTTGACTGATTTTGTTATCAGGGTGAAACTACATTCGTAAAGTGAGTAAGGGAGATCTTCTTCCTTGTTAATTATTTTGATAAGATTTTTCAATAATATCAGCCATTCTTTATATGTCAGGCAAAATTCAACTGTGAATCTGTCTGGTCCTGGGGCTTCTTTTTGGTAGATATTTTTATTAGTAATTTTTTTATCACTTGTTATTCGTCTGTTAGGGTTTCTGTTTCTTTCTGGTTCAATCTTGTGAGTTTGTATGTTTCCAGTAATGTATCCATTTTCTCTAGGTTTACTTATTTGTGCATATATCCAATTGTATTTGTTTGTGTAATGGAAACCCATCATTTCCTGTCAAATTGTTCAAATTCTACATTACATTGTATAGCCACTATTTAATCAAGGATGTGTAATTTATAGACTTAAATACTTCACTGTCTAACTTTATACTTTCAAATGAGAAGGGTTATCTACTGCAAATGGCAATTATTACAAACTTTCAATTCTCAGATGTGTTTTGAAAGCTAATGTGTCAATGAATGATAAAACAAAGGTGTTTGAGTTTTGTGTCAATATAAATTGAGCAATATTACATAAGAAAATTTGACCATACTTTTTCTGATAATTAATTGCAAAAGGAATTACAAATTCAATTACTATCTAGAGATCTTAGTTCATTTGATTACATATACATAAACAAAGACATGGAATACTTTAGACTGGATGGTTTCTGGAGGTCTGAATAGAAAAACGATCACAAGAAAGAAAATCGATTTATCTAATTTTTTACTTACAGTTATAATGAATTCGCAAATAAAAAATTTTAATTTGCATGATTTTAAGCCCTATGCTTAATGAAGCAAAGATGTTAGCATAGTATCAGAATTTTCTGGCTCTTTTTAAGATCATTGTAATGAACAAATGAAACAAACCAGGGGCAGAGACAACACATAATTCTTGTGTCTCAGGCTTGCAGGTTGTACCTTCCATGTTATTTGGCATTTTTAAACAACTTATATTTTATGTAATTATCAGTATAATAGATATTAAGTCTTCCAATTTGCTTTTTATTTTCTATTCATCCCATCTGTTCTACGTGGTGTTTCTTTTTATTTTCTGCCTTTTATGGTTTGATTATTTTTTAATAAATTCATTTGATCACTAGTATAGGCATTTTACCTATACCTGTGTATTTTATTAGTTAAATGCTGTTTTAGGATTTCAAGGCACATCCTTTACTTACTGCCTTCTACTATCAAAGAACATTACATCACATCAATCATAATGCAAAAATCTTAAAATATGACCCTCTGATCCTTTGTGCTATTGTTGCCATGTATTTTTCTTCATATGGTACAAAAATAACATCATTATTATTTAACTATTATAAAGAAAAATAATATAAAAATATTTTATATCCACTTTCAAATTTATCTTTACTAGCCATCTTTATTCTTTCATGTAGATCCATATGTTAATCAGCTATGACTTTTCTATTAAATAACAAACATCCTTAACATTTCTTGTAGTGCAGGTCTGATAGTGATTGATTTTCTCTGTTCTTATTGATCTAAAAACATCTTTATTTTGTGAAAGATAGAATTTTAAGGTGAGCATTTTGATTGTTTTGTCTTTTGTAATCAGCATTGTTTAAAATATAAATCAATTCAAATAGAAATGTATTGTTATCTAGTATGTGTAGGTTTTAGTAATAAGTCGGATGCCATTCTCTATTCTTTGTGTTTCTGTAAGTACAGTCTTTGCTTTTAATTTGTGGTTTTACTTTCCACAGTTTCACTTACCATTAGTATAATACAATAACATATTTTCAGAAAGAGAGAGATAACATTCTTCACCTAAGTTGCATTACACTGTTGTTATAATTGTTCTATTTTCTTATTAGTTATTGTTTTAATCTCTTAGGATGCCTAATTTATATGTAAATTAAACTTTATCATAGGTATGTAAAGATAGGAAAAAATATAGTATATATCGGGTTTAGTAAAGTCTGTGATTTCATGCACCCACTGGGACTTTAGGAATGTATTTTCCATGTAGAAGGGAGATCTACTCTAATGCGTTCTTTGATTTTTTTGTTGTTGTTTTGTGTGTCCTGTGGTTTCAGAGAAGAACAAATGGAGAGCTGAGACTTCCGTATTTCCCTCATAATAGCAAGCCAAATTCCCCATAGCAGTATCATTGGATACCATGTTGGAGCCTAAATTTCTACCTCCACCCAGCAATAAGGGGGTACTGCTCCATTTCCTTGCTGGAATAATGTCTCACAGGCCTAGTGGAAGCCATAAATGTTAACACCACCCCAAAATAATAGAGCCACCTCTCTGGTATTAGTGGAGGCCACATGGAAGCAATAATGAGGTGCACCTGTGTTTTTCTCAGCCAAGATACGTAAGTGAAGGTCTAGTCGGGGGCATGAATTCTCATCCCTTGCCCAGCAGTAAGGAAGCAGTCCCTGTAGTGTAAACAATGGCTAGATGAAAACCTTGGATTCTACTCCCACCTGACAACAGAGGGTGGGGTATTCTCTTTTTTTCCCACTGGCAGGCATTATAGAAAGCCAGCTAAGGGAGAAGATCTAAAGATTCTTCAGTCTCATACTATAATGATCAAGAATATCTAGATGCAAGGGAAAATTCTCAGCATTATCAGGAAATAAAATAATCACAACTTGAACAAGAAAAGATAATAAATGACAACATCAAGAATAGAACCGATAAAGATATTTTCTGAAAAGGATCTTTAAGCAGTAATAATAAAAATTAGTTTACTAAACACTTACAAACCCACTTGAAACAAATAAAAAGAAAATCCTAGCAGAATAATGGAGATATAAAAGGATCCAAATGTAAAACTAAGAACTAAGAAATTCAATACATGCAATAAGAGATGCAATAGAAAGGGTTTACAATGGAATGGAGAGGAAAAATAAAGCAGCCAGTGAGCTTGAGGATAATTTAATAAAAATGACCCAGTATGAATAACAGAGAACATAGATTGAAAAATAATTTTTGGAGACTCAGGGATTTGTGGGACTGTAACAAAATATCTAATATTTATAAAATGAAAGTTTCAAATAGGAGGAGAAAAAAGGGAGGGCTGAAAAAGAATTTTAAAAAATAATTTCTGAAATTTCTGCAAATTTGGCCCAAAAAGCACTATAAAATAAAAATTTGTGAAACTGAGTGAACTTTTGTATCAGATAAACCCAAGAAATTACAAGAAACATTATAGTCAACTTCTGACACTAAAAAGAAACAAACAAATTAAAAGCTTCCAAAGAGAAGCAGCACATTATTTACAGGAGAAAAGCTATTTGAATAAAGGTGGATTTTTCATTAAAAATGATGCCATCCTAAAGGAAAGAGTACACCATTTTTCAAATGCTGAAAAAAAGTACTACCAAACCAGAATTCCAAATCCAGTGAAAATGAATTTAGAGAATAAAAGAAAACATCATGAAATTTTCAAATGAAACGAAGCTAAGAGGATTTGTCAGCAGAAAACTTAACCTTAAAAAAATAGCTGAAGGAAGTTTTTGAAACAAAATAGAAGTTATTAAAAAAGAAACCTGGGAATGTCAGGAAATAAGTAAAAAAAAATGCAAACTTTATGGGTAAACAGAATAGATTTGACAGTCTCTTGAGTTTTAAAAATTAAATTTGACAGTTGAAACAAATGTTAAGACTGATGTCATTCTCAATGTATGTAATGAAACATTTAAGACAATTCTACAGGAAGAGTACAATGGGAAAACTTAAAGGAAGATACATTTTCTAGTTTTTTTTTTTTTTTTTT